>NW_027490550.1:0-141665 GCF_050948175.1 Xylocopa sonorina
TGCAAACGCTATTTCCTAGCGAGGAAGTGTCGCATTCACATTCATTTGAAGTGTAGACGAGGAATACAACTACACTTCGCAAATCATATTATATCTTACCATGAAACATAGAATTGAGATGCGATATCGCGTTTTGAGAAGCATTTGAAATCTATTGCTACGATACGTAGACATCTGCAAACGCTATTTCCTTGCTAGGAAGTGTCGCATTTACATTCATTTGAAGTGTAGACGAGGAATACATGACACTTCGCAAATCATATTATATCTTACCATGAAACATAGAAATGAGATGCGATATCGCGTTTTAAGAAGCATTAGATATCTATTGCTACGATACGTAGACATCTGCAAACGCTATTTCTTTGCAAGGAAGTGTCGCATTTACATTCATTTGAAGTGTAGACGAGGAATACATAACACTTCGCAAATCATATTATATCTTACCATGAAACATAGAAATGAGATGCGATATCGCGTTTTAAGAAGCATTAGAAATCTATTGCTACGATACGTAAACATCTGCAAACGCTATTTCCTTGCTAGGAAGTGTCGCATTTACATTCATTTGAAGTGTAGACGAGGAATACATTACACTTCGCAAATCATATTATATCTTACCATGAAACATAGAAATGAGATGCGATATCGCGTTTTAAGAATCATAAGAACTCTATTGCTACGATAGGTAGACATTTGCAAACGCTATTTCCTTGCAAGGAAGTGTCGCTTTTACATTCATATGAAGTGTAGACGAGGAACACATAACACTTCGTAAATCATATTATATCTTACCATGAAACATAGAAATGAGATGCGATATCGCGTTTTAAGGAGAATTAGAACTCTATTGCTACGATACGTAGACATCTGCAGACGCTATTTCCTTGCGCGGAAGTGTCGCATTTACATTCATTTGAAGTGTAGACGAGGAATACATGACACTTCGCAAATCATATTATATCTTACCATAAACCATAGAAATGAGATGCGATATCGCGTTTTAAGAATCATAAGAACTCTATTACTACGATACGTAGACATCTGCAAACGTTATTTCCTTGAAAGGAAGTGTCGCATTTACATTCATTTGAAGTGAATACGAGGTATACATGACACTTCGCAATGAATATTATGTCTTATCATGAAACTCAGAAGTGAGATGCGATATCGCGTTTTAAAAAGCATTAGAACTCTATTGTTACAATGCGTAGACATCTGCAAACGCTATTTCCTTGAAAGGAAGTGTCGCATTTACATTCATTTGAAGTAAATACGAGGTTTACATGACACTTCGCAGTGAATGTTATATCTTATCATGAAACATAGAAATGAGATGCGATATCGCGTTTTAAGAGGCATTAGAACTCTACTGCCACGATACGTAGACATCTGCAAACGCTATTTCCTTGAAAGGAAGTGTCGCATTTACATTCATTTGAAGTAAATACGAGGTTTACATGACACTTCGCAGTGAATGTTATATCTTATCATGAAACATAGAAATGAGATGCGATATCGCGTTTTAAGAGGCATTAGAACACTATTGCTACGATACGTAGACATCTGCAAACGCTACTTCCTTGCAAGGAAGTGTTGCATTTACATTCATTTGAAGTGAATACGAGGTATACATGAAACTTCGCAATGAATATTATATCTTATCATGAAACTCAGAAGTGAGATGCGATATCGCGTTTTAAAAAGCATTAGAACCCTATTTCTACGATACGTAGACATCTGCAAACGCTATTTCCTTGCGAGGAAGTGTTGCATTTACATTCATTTGAAGTAAATACGAGGCTTACATGACACTTCGCAATGAATGTTATATCTTATCACGAAACATAGAAATGAGATGCGATATCGCGTTTTAAGAAGCATTAGAACTCTATTGCTACGAAACGTTCACATCTGCAAACTCTATTTCCTTGAAAGGAAGTGTCGCATTTACATTCATTTGAAGTAAATACGAGGTATACATGACACTTCGCAATGAATGTTATATCTTATCAAGAAACATAGAAATGAGATGCGATATCGCGTTTTAAGAAGCATTAGAACTCTATTGCTACGATACGTAGACATCTGCAAACGCTATTTCCTTGAAAGAAAGTGTCGCATTTACATTCATTTGAAGTAAATACGAGGTTCACATGACACTTCGCACTGAACGTTATATCTTATCATGAAACAGAGAAATGAGATGCATTATCGCGTTTTAAGAAGCATTAGAACTCTATTGCTACGATGCGTAGACATCTGCAAACGCTATTTCCTTGAAAGGAAGTGTCGCATTTACATTCATTTGAAGTAAATACGAGGTTTACATGACACTTCGCACTGAATGTTGTATCTTATCATGAAACATAGAAATGAGATGCGATATCGCGTTTTAAGAAGCATTAGAATTCTATTGCTACGATACGTAGACATCTGCAAACGCTATTTCCTTGAAAGGAAATGTCGCATTTACATTCATTTGAAGTGAATACGAGGTATACATGACACTTCGCAATGAATGACATATCTTATCATGATACTCAGAAATGAGATGCGATATCGCGTTTTAAGAAGCATTAGAACTCTATTGCTACGATACGTAGACATCTGCAAACGTTATTTCCTTGAAAGGAAGTGTCGCATTTACATTCATTTGAAGTGAATACGAGGTATACATGACACTTCGCAATGAATATTATGTCTTATCATGAAACTCAGAAGTGAGATGCGATATCGCGTTTTAAAAAGCATTAGAACTCTATTGCTACAATGCGTAGACATCTGCAAACGCTATTTCCTTGAAAGGAAGTGTCGCATTTACATTCATTTGAAGTAAATACGAGGTTTACATGACACTTCGCAGTGAATGTTATATCTTATCATGAAACATAGAAATGAGATGCGATATCGCGTTTTAAGAGGCATTAGAACTCTACTGCCACGATACGTAGACATCTGCAAACGCTATTTCCTTGAAAGGAAGTGTCGCATTTACATTCATTTGAAGTAAATACGAGGTTTACATGACACTTCGCAGTGAATGTTATATCTTATCATGAAACATAGAAATGAGATGCGATATCGCGTTTTAAGAGGCATTAGAACACTATTGCTACGAACGTAGACATCTGCAAACGCTACTTCCTTGCAAGGAAGTGTTGCATTTACATTCATTTGAAGTGAATACGAGGTATACATGAAACTTCGCAATGAATATTATATCTTATCATGAAACTCAGAAGTGAGATGCGATATCGCGTTTTAAAAAGCATTAGAACCCTATTTCTACGATACGTAGACATCTGCAAGCGCTATTTCCTTGCGAGGAAGTGTCGCATTTACATTCATTTGAAGTAAATACGAGGCTTACATGACACTTCGCAATGAATGTTATATCTTATCATGAAACATAGAAATGAGATGCGATATCGCGTTTTAAGAAGCATTAGAACTCTATTGCTACGAAACGTTCACATCTGCAAACGCTATTTCCTTGAAAGGAAATGTCGCATTTACATTCATTTGAAGTGAATACGAGGTATACATGACACTTCGCAATGAATGACATATCTTATCATGATACTCAGAAATGAGATGCGATATCGCGTTTTAAGAAGCATTAGAACTCTATTGCTACGATACGTAGACATCTGCAAACGCTACTTCCTTGCAAGGAAGTGTTGCATTTACATTCATTTGAAGTAAATACGAGGTTTACATGACACTTCGCAAAGAATGTTATATCTTATCATGAAACATAGAAATGAGATGCGATATCGCGTTTTGAGAAGCATTAGAACTCTATTGCTACGATACGTAGACATCTGCAAACGCTATTTCCTTGAAAGGAAGTGTCGCATTTACATTCATTTGAAGTAAATACGAGGTTTACATGACACTTCGCACTGAATGTTGTATCTTATCATGAAACATAGAAATGAAATGCGATATCGCTTTTTAAGAAGCATTAGAACTCTACTGCCACGATACGTAGACATCTGCAAACGCTATTTCCTTGAAAGGAAGTGTCGCATTTACATTCATTTGAAGTAAATACGAGGTATACATGACACTTCGCAATGAATATTATATCTTATCATGAAACTCAGAAGTGAGATGCGATATCGCGTTTTAAAGAGCATTAGAACTCTATTGCTACCATGCGTAGACATCTGCAAACGCTATTTCCTTGAAAGGAAGTGTCGCATTTACATTCATTTGAAGTAAATACGAGGTTTACATGACACTTCGCAATGCATGTTATATCTTATCATGAAACTCAGAAATGAGATGCGATATCGCTGTTTAAAAAGCATTAGAACTCTACTGCCACGATACGTAGACATCTGCAAACGCTATTTCCTTGAAAGGAAGTGTCGCATTTACATTCATTTGAAGTAAATACGAGGTTTACATGACACTTCGCAGTGAATGTTATATCTTATCATGAAACATAGAAATGAGATGCGATATCGCGTTTTAGGAGGCATTAGAACACTATTGCTACGATACGTAGACATCTGCAAACGCTACTTCCTTGCAAGGAAGTGTTGCATTTACATTCATTTGAAGTGAATACGAGGTATACATGAAACTTTGCAATGAATATTGTATCTTATCATGAAACTCAGAAATGATATGCGATATCGCGTTCTAAGAAGCATTAGAACCCTATTTCTACGATACGTAGACATCTGCAAACGCTATTTCCTTGCAAGGAAGTGTCGCATTTACATTCATTTGAAGTAAATACGAGGCTTACATGACACTTCGCAATGAATGTTATATCTTATCATGAAACATAGAAATGAGATGCGATATCGCGTTTTAAGAAGCATTAGAACTCTATTGCTACGAAACTTTCACATCTGCAAACGCTATTTCCTTGAAAGGAAGTGTCGCATTTACATTCATTTGAAGTAAATACGAGGTATACATGACACTTCGCAATGAATGTTATATCTTATCAAGAAACATAGAAACGAGATGCGATATCGCGTTTTAAGAAGCATTAGAACTCTATTGCTACGATACGTAGACATCTGCAAACGCTACTTCCTTGAAAGGAAGTGTCGCATTTACATTCATTTGAAGTAAATACGAGGTTTACATGACACTTCGCACTGAACGTTATATCTTATCATGAAACATAGAAATGAGATGCATTATCGCGTTTTAAGAAGCATTAGAACTCTATTGCTACGATGCGTAGACATCTGCAAACGCTATTTCCTTGAAAGGAAGTGTCGCATTTACATTCATTTGAAGTAAATACGAGGTTTACACGACACTTCGCACTGAATGTTGTATCTTATCATGAAACATAGAAATGAGATGCGATATCGCGTTTTAAGAAGCATTAGAACTCTATTGCTACGATACGTAGACATCTGCAAACGTTATTTCCTTGAAAGGAAGTGTCGCATTTACATTCATTTGAAGTGAATACGAGGTATACATGACACTTCGCAATGAATATTATGTCTTATCATGAAACTCAGAAGTGAGATGCGATATCGCGTTTTAAAAAGCATTAGAACTCTATTGCTACAATGCGTAGACATCTGCAAACGCTATTTCCTTGAAAGGAAGTGTCGCATTTACATTCATTTGAAGTAAATACGAGGTTTACATGACACTTCGCAGTGAATGTTATATCTTATCATGAAACATAGAAATGAGATGCGATATCGCGTTTTAAGAGGCATTAGAACTCTACTGCCACGATACGTAGACATCTGCAAACGCTATTTCCTTGAAAGGAAGTGTCGCATTTACATTCATTTGAAGTAAATACGAGGTTTACATGACACTTCGCAGTGAATGTTATATCTTATCATGAAACATAGAAATGAGATGCGATATCGCGTTTTAAGAGGCATTAGAACACTATTGCTACGATACGTAGACATCTGCAAACGCTACTTCCTTGCAAGGAAGTGTTGCATTTACATTCATTTGAAGTGAATACGAGGTATACATGAAACTTCGCAATGAATATTATATCTTATCATGAAACTCAGAAGTGAGATGCGATATCGCGTTTTAAAAAGCATTAGAACCCTATTTCTACGATACGTAGACATCTGCAAACGCTATTTCCTTGCGAGGAAGTGTCGCATTTACATTCATTTGAAGTAAATACGAGGCTTACATGACACTTCGCAATGAATGTTATATCTTATCATGAAACATAGAAATGAGATGCGATATCGCGTTTTAAGAAGCATTAGAACTCTATTGCTACGAAACGTTCACATCTGCAAACTCTATTTCCTTGAAAGGAAGTGTCGCATTTACATTCATTTGAAGTAAATACGAGGTATACATGACACATCGCAATGAATGTTATATCTTATCAAGAAACATAGAAATGAGATGCGATATCGCGTTTTAAGAAGCATTAGAACTCTATTGCTACGATACGTAGACATCTGCAAACGCTATTTCCTTGAAAGGAAGTGTCGCATTTACATTCATTTGAAGTAAATACGAGGTTCACATGACACTTCGCACTGAACGTTATATCTTATCATGAAACAGAGAAATGAGATGCATTATCGCGTTTTAAGAAGCATTAGAACTCTATTGCTACGATGCGTAGACATCTGCAAACGCTATTTCCTTGAAAGGAAGTGTCGCATTTACATTCATTTGAAGTAAATACGAGGTTTACATGACACTTCGCACTGAATGTTGTATCTTATCATGAAACATAGAAATGAGATGCGATATCGCGTTTTAAAAAGCATTAGAATTCTATTGCTACGATGCGTAGACATCTGCAAACGCTATTTCCTTGAAAGGAAGTGTCGCATTTACATTCATTTGAAGTAAATACGAGGTTTACATGACACTTCGCAATGCATGTTATATCTTATCATGAAACTCAGAAATGAGATGCGATATCGCTGTTTAAAAAGCATTAGAACTCTACTGCCACGATACGTAGACATCTGCAAACGCTATTTCCATGAAAGGAAGTGTCGCATTTACATTTATTTGAAGTAAATACGAGGTTTACATGACACTTCGCAATGAATGTTATATCTTATCATGAAACATAGAAATGAGATGCGATATCGCGTTTTAAGGAGCATTAGTACTCTATTGCTGCGATACGTAGACATCTGCAAACGCTATTTCCATGAAAGGAAGTGTCGCATTTACATTTATTTGAAGTAAATACGAGGTTTACATGACACTTCGCAATGAATGCTGTATCTTATCATGAAACATAGAAATGAGATGCGATATCGCGTTTTAAGAAGCATTAGAATTCTATTGCTACGATACGTAGACATCTGCAAACGCTATTTCCTTGAAAGGAAGTGTCGCATTTACATTCATTTGAAGTGAATACGAGGTATACATGACACTTCGCAATGAATGTTATATCTTATCATGAAACTCAGAAATGAGATGCGATATCGCGTTTTAAGAAGCATTAGAACCCTATTTCTACGATACGTAGACATCTGCAAACGCTATTTCCTTGCAAGGAAGTGTCGCATTTACATTCATTTGAAGTAAATATGAGGTTTACATGACACTTCGCTATAAATGTTGTATCTTATCATGAAACATAGAAATGAGATGCGATATCGCGTTTTAAGAAGCATTAGAATTCTATTGCTACGATACATAGACATCTGCATACGCTATTTCCTTGAAAGGAAGTGTCGCATTTACATTCATTTGAAGTGAATACGAGGTATACATGACACTTCGCAATGAATGACATATCTTATCATGATACTCAGAAATGAGATGCGATATCGCGTTTTAAGAAGCATTAGAACTCTATTGCTACGATTCGTAGACATCTGCAAACGCTATTTCCTTGAAAGGAAGTGTCGCATTTACATTCATTTGAAGTAAATACGAGGTATACATGACACTTCGCAATGAATATTATATCTTATCATGAAACTCAGAAGTGAGATGCGATATCGCGTTTTAAAAAGCATTAGAACTCTATTGCTACCATGCGCAGACATCTGCAAACGCTATTTCCTTGCAAGGAAGTGTCGCATTTACATTCATTTGAAGTAAATACGAGATTTACATGACACTTCGCTATGAATGTTGTATCTTATCATGAAACATAGAAATGAGATGCGATATCGCGTTTTAAGAAGCATTAGAATTCTATTGCTACGATACATAGACATCTGCAAACGCTATTTCCTTGAAAGGAAGTGTCGCATTTACATTCATTTGAAGTGAATACGAGGTATACATGACACTTCGCAATGAATGACATATCTTATCATGATACTCAGAAATGAGATGCGATATCGCGTTTTAAGAAGCATTAGAACTCTATTGCTACGATACGTAGACATCTGCAAACGCTATTTCCTTGAAAGGAAGTGTCGCATTTACATTCATTTGAAGTAAATACGAGGTTTACATGACACTTCGCAATGCATGTTATATCTTATCATGAAACTCAGAAATGGGATGCGATATCGCTGTTTAAAAAGCATTAGAACTCTACTGCCACGATACGTAGACATCTGCAAACGCTATTTCCTTGAAAGGAAGTGTCGCATTTACATTCATTTGAAGTAAATACGAGGTATACATGACACTTCGCAATGAATATTATATCTTATCATGAAACTCAGAAGTGAGATGCGATATCGCGTTTTAAGAAGCATTAGAACACTATTGCTACGATGCGTAGACATCTGCAAACGCTATTTCCTTGAAAGGAAGTGTCGCATTTACATTCATTTGAAGTAAATACGAGGTTTACATGACACTTCGCAGTGAATGTTATATCTTATCATGAAACATAGAAATGAGATGCGATATCGCGTTTTAAGAAGCATTAGAACACTATTGCTACGATACGTAGACGTCTGCAAACGCTACTTCCTTGCAAGGAAGTGTTGCATTTACATTCATTTGAAGTGAATACGAGGTATACATGAAAGTTCGCAATGAATATTATATCTTATCATGAAACTCAGAAATGAGATGCGATATCGCGTTCTAAGAAGCATTAGAACACCATTTCTACGATACGTAGACATCTGCAAACGCTATTTCCTTGCAAGGAAGTGTCGCATTTACATTCATTTGAAGTAAATACGAGGCTTACATGACACTTCGCATTGAATGTTATATCTTATCACGAAACATAGAAATGAGATGCGATATCGCGTTTTAAGAAGCATTAGAACTCTATTGCTACGAAACGTTCACATCTGCAAACGCTATTTCCTTGAAAGGAAGTGTCGCATTTACATTCATTTGGAGTAAATACGAGGTATACATGATACTTCGCAAATGAATGTTATATCTTATCAAGAAACATAGAAATGAGATGCGATATCGCGTTTTAAGAAGCATTAGAACTCTATTGCTACGATACGTAGACATCTGCAAATGCTATTTCCTTGAAAGGAAGTGTCGCATTTACATTCATTTGAAGTAAATACGAGGTTTACATGACACTTCGCAATGAATGTTATATCTTATCATGAAACTCAGAAATGAGATGCGATATCGCGTTTTAAGAAGCATTAGAACCCTATTTCTACGATCCGTAGACATCTGCAAACGCTATTTCCTTGCAAGGAAGTGTCGCATTTACATCCATTTGAAGTAAATACGAGGTTTACATGACACTTCGCAATGAATGTTGTATCTTATCATGAAACATAGAAATGAGATGCGATATCGCGTTTTAAGAAGCATTAGAATTCTATTGCGACGATACATAGACATCTGCAAACGCTATTTCCTTGAAAGGAAGTGTCGCATTTACATTCATTTGAAGTGAATACGAGGTATACATGACACTTCGCAATGAATGACATATCTTATCATGATACTCAGAAATGAGATGCGATATCGCGTTTTATGAAGCATTAGAACTCTATTGCTACGATACGTAGACATCTGCAAACGCTATTTCCTTGAAAGGAAGTGTCGCATTTACATTCATTTGAAGTAAATACGAGGTTTACATGACACTTCGCAGTGAATGTTATATCTTATCATGAAACATAGAAATGAGATGCGATATCGCGTTTTAAGAGGCATTAGAACACTATTGCTACGATACGTAGACATCTGCAAACGCTACTTCCTTGCAAGGAAGTGTTGCATTTACATTCATTTGAAGTGAATACGAGGTATTCATGAAACTTTGCAATGAATATTATATCTTATCATGAAACTCAGAAATGATATGCGATATCGCGTTCTAAGAAGCATTAGAACCCTATTTCTACGATACGTAGACATCTGCAAACGCTATTTCCTTGCAAGGAAGTGTCGCATTTACATTCATTTGAAGTTAATACGAGGCTTACATGACACTTCGCAATGAATGTTATATCTTATCATGAAACATAGAAATGAGATGCGATATCGCGTTTTAAGAAGCATTAGAACTCTATTGCTACGAAACGTTCACATCTGCAAACGCTATTTCCTTGAAAGGAAGTGTCGCATTTACATTCATTTGAAGTAAATACGAGGTATACATGACACTTCGCAATGAATGTTATATCTTATCAAGAAACATAGAAATGAGATGCGATATCGCGTTTTAAGAAGCATTAGAACTCTATTGCTACGATACGTGGACATCTGCAAACGCTATTTCCTTGAAAGGAAGTGTCGCATTTACATTCATTTGAAGTAAATACGAGGTTTACATGACACTTCGCACTGAACGTTATATCTTATCATGAAACATAGAAATGAGATGCATTATCGCGTTTTAAGAAGCATTAGAACTCTATTGCTACGATGCGTAGACATCTGCAAACGCTATTTCCTTGAAAGGAAGTGTCGCATTTACATTAATTTGAAGTAAATACGAGGTTTACACGACACTTCGCACTGAATGTTGTATCTTATCATGAAACATAGAAATGAGATGCGATATCGCGTTTTAAGAAGCATTAGAACTCTATTGCTACGATACGTAGACATCTGCAAACGTTATTTCCTTGAAAGGAAGTGTCGCATTTACATTCATTTGAAGTGAATACGAGGTATACATGACACTTCGCAATGAATATTATGTCTTATCATGAAACTCAGAAGTGAGATGCGATATCGCGTTTTAAAAAGCATTAGAACTCTATTGCTACAATGCGTAGACATCTGCAAACGCTATTTCCTTGAAAGGAAGTGTCGCATTTACATTCATTTGAAGTAAATACGAGGCTTACATGACACTTCGCAATGAATGTTATATCTTATCATGAAACATAGAAATGAGATGCGATATCGCGTTTTAAGAAGCATTAGAACTCTATTGCTACGAAACGTTCACATCTGCAAACGCTATTTCCTTGAAAGGAAGTGTCGCATTTACATTCATTTGAAGTAAATACGAGGTTTACATGACACTTCGCACTGAACGTTATATCTTATCATGAAACAGAGAAATGAGATGCATTATCGCGTTTTAAGAAGCATTAGAACTCTATTGCTACGATGCGTGGACATCTGCAAACGCTATTTCCTTGAAAGGAAGTGTCGCATTTACATTCATTTGAAGTAAATACGAGGTTTACATGACACTTCGCACTGAATGTTGTATCTTATCATGAAACATAGAAATGAGATGCGATATCGCGTTTTAAGAAGCATTAGAATTCTATTGCTACGATACGTAGACATCTGCAAACGCTATTTCCTTGAAAGGAAATGTCGCATTTACATTCATTTGAAGTGAATACGAGGTATACATGACACTTCGCAATGAATGACATATATTATCATGATACTCAGAAATGAGATGCGATATCGCGTTTTAAGAAGCATTAGAACTCTATTGCTACGATACGTAGACATCTGCAAACGCTATTTCCTTGAAAGGAAGTGTCGCATTTACATTCATTTGAAGTAAATACAAGGTTTACATGACACTTCGCAATGCATGTTATATCATATCATGAAACTCAGAAATGAGATGCGATATCGCTGTTTAAAAAGCATTAGAACTCTACTGCCACGATACGTAGACATCTGCAAACGCTATTTCCATGAAAGGAAGTGTCGCATTTACATTCATTTGAAGTAAATACGAGGTTTACATGACACTTCGCAATGAATGTTATATCTTATCATGAAACATAGAAATGAGATGCGATATCGCGTTTTAAGAAGCATTAGTACTCTATTGCTGCGATACGTAGACATCTGCAAACGCTATTTCCTTGAAAGGAAGTGTCGCATTTACATTCATTTGAAGTAAATACGAGGTATACATGACACTTCGCAATGAATGTTATATCTTATCAAGAAACATAGAAATGAGATGCGATATCGCCTTTTAAGAAGCATTGGAACTCTATTGCTACGATACGTAGACATCTGCAAACGCTATTTCCTTGAAAGGAAGTGTCGCATTTACATTCATTTGAAGTAAATACGAGGTTTACATGACACTTCGCACTGAACGTTATATCTTATCATGAAACAGAGAAATGAGATGCATTATCGCGTTTTAAGAAGCATTAGAACTCTATTGCTACGATGCGTAGACATCTGCAAACGCTATTTCCTTGAAAGGAAGTGTCGCACTTACATTCATTTGAAGTAAATACGAGGTTTACATGACACTTCGCAATGCATGTTATATCTTATCATGAAACTCAGAAATGAGATGCGATATCGCTGTTTAAAAAGCATTAGAACTCTACTGCCACGATACGTAGACATCTGCAAACGCTATTTCCATGAAAGGAAGTGTCGCATTTACATTTATTTGAAGTAAATACGAGGTTTACATGACACTTCGCAATGAATGTTATATCTTATCATGAAACATAGAAATGAGATGCGATATCGCGTTTTAAGGAGCATTAGTACTCTATTGCTGCGATACGTAGACATCTGCAAACGCTATTTCCTTGAAAGGAAGTGTCGCATTTACATTCATTTGAAGTAAATACGAGGTTTACATGACACTTCGCACTGAATGTTGTATCTTATCATGAAACATAGAAATGAGTTGCGATATCGCGTTTTAAGAAGCATTAGGACACTATTGCTACGATACGTAGACATCTGCAAACGCTACTTCCTTGCAAGGAAGTGTTGCATTTACATTCATTTGAAGTAAATACGAGGTTTACATAACACTTCGCAAAGAATGTTATATCTTATCATGAAACATAGAAATGAGATGCGATATCGCGTTTTAAGAAGCATTAGAACTCTATTGCTACGATACGTAGACATCTGCAAACGCTATTTCCTTGAAAGGAAGTGTCGCATTTACATTCATTTGAAGTAAATACGAGGTATACATGACACTTCGCAATGAATGTTATATCTTATCAAGAAACATAGAAATGAGATGCGATATCGCGTTTTAAGAAGCATTAGAACTCTATTGCTACGATACGTAGACATCTGCAAACGCTATTTCCTTGAAAGGAAATGTCGCATTTACATTCATTTGAAGTGAATACGAGGTATACATGACACTTCGCAATGAATGACATATCTTATCATGATACTCAGAAATGAGATGCGATATCGCGTTTTAAGAAGCATTAGAACTCTATTGCTACGATACGTAGACATCTGCAAACGCTATTTCCTTGAAAGGAAGTGTCGCATTTACATTCATTTGAAGTAAATACGAGGTTTACATGACACTTCGCAATGCATGTTATATCTTATCATGAAACTCAGAAATGAGATGCGATATCGCTGTTTAAAAAGCATTAGAACTCTACTGCCACGATACGTAGACATCTGCAAACGCTATTTCCATGAAAGGAAGTGTCGCATTTACATTTATTTGAAGTAAATACGAGGTTTACATGACACTTCGGAATGAATGTTATATCTTATCATGAAACATAGAAATGAGATGCGATATCGCGTTTTAAGGAGCATTAGTACTCTATTGCTGCGATACGTAGACATCTGCAAACGCTATTTCCTTGAAAGGAAGTGTCGCATTTACATTCATTTGAAGTAAATACGAGGTTTACATGACACTTCGCACTGAATGTTGTATCTTATCATGAAACATAGAAATGAGTTGCGATATCGTGTTTTAAGAAGCATTAGAACACTATTGCTACGATACGTAGACATCTGCAAACGCTACTTCCTTGCAAGGAAGTGTTGCATTTACATTCATTTGAAGTAAATACGAGGTTTACATGACACTTCGCAAAGAATGTTATATCTTATCATGAAACATAGAAATGAGATGCGATATCGCGTTTTGAGAAGCATTAGAACTCTATTGCTACGATACGTAGACATCTGCAAACGCTATTTCCTTGAAAGGAAGTGTCGCATTTACATTCATTTGAAGTAAATACGAGGTTTACATGACACTTCGCACTGAATGTTGTATCTTATCATGAAACATAGAAATGAAATGCGATATCGCTTTTTAAGAAGCATTAGAACTCTACTGCCACGATACGTAGACATCTGCAAACGCTATTTCCTTGAAAGGAAGTGTCGCATTTACATTCATTTGAAGTAAATACGAGGTATACATGACACTTCGCAATGAATATTATATCTTATCATGAAACTCAGAAGTGAGATGCGATATCGCGTTTTAAAGAGCATTAGAACTCTATTGCTACCATGCGTAGACATCTGCAAACGCTATTTCCTTGAAAGGAAGTGTCGCATTTACATTCATTTGAAGTAAATACGAGGTTTACATGACACTTCGCAATGCATGTTATATCTTATCATGAAACTCAGAAATGAGATGCGATATCGCTGTTTAAAAAGCATTAGAACTCTACTGCCACGATACGTAGACATCTGCAAACGCTATTTCCTTGAAAGGAAGTGTCGCATTTACATTCATTTGAAGTAAATACGAGGTTTACATGACACTTCGCAGTGAATGTTATATCTTATCATGAAACATAGAAATGAGATGCGATATCGCGTTTTAGGAGGCATTAGAACACTATTGCTACGATACGTAGACATCTGCAAACGCTACTTCCTTGCAAGGAAGTGTTGCATTTACATTCATTTGAAGTGAATACGAGGTATACATGAAACTTTGCAATGAATATTATATCTTATCATGAAACTCAGAAATGATATGCGATATCGCGTTCTAAGAAGCATTAGAACCCTATTTCTACGATACGTAGACATCTGCAAACGCTATTTCCTTGCAAGGAAGTGTCGCATTTACATTCATTTGAAGTAAATACGAGGCTTACATGACACTTCGCAATGAATGTTATATCTTATCATGACACATAGAAATGAGATGCGATATCGCGTTTTAAGAAGCATTAGAACTCTATTGCTACGAAACTTTCACATCTGCAAACGCTATTTCCTTGAAAGGAAGTGTCGCATTTACATTCATTTGAAGTAAATACCAGGTATACATGACACTTCGCAATGAATGTTATATCTTATCAAGAAACATAGAAATGAGATGCGATATCGCGTTTTAAGAAGCATTAGAACTCTATTGCTACGATACGTAGACATCTGCAAACGCTACTTCCTTGAAAGGAAGTGTCGCATTTACATTCATTTGAAGTAATTACGAGGTTTACATGACACTTCGCACTGAACGTTATATCTTATCATGAAACATAGAAATGAGATGCATTATCGCGTTTTAAGAAGCATTAGAACTCTATTGCTACGATGCGTAGACATCTGCAAACGCTATTTCCTTGAAAGGAAGTGTCGCATTTACATTCATTTGAAGTAAATACGAGGTTTACACGACACTTCGCACTGAATGTTGTATCTTATCATGAAACATAGAAATGAGATGCGATATCGCGTTTTAAGAAGCATTAGAACTCTATTGCTACGATACGTAGACATCTGCAAACGTTATTTCCTTGAAAGGAAGTGTCGCATTTACATTCATTTGAAGTGAATACGAGGTATACATGACACTTCGCAATGAATATTATGTCTTATCATGAAACTCAGAAGTGAGATGCGATATCGCGTTTTAAAAAGCATTAGAACTCTATTGTTACAATGCGTAGACATCTGCAAACGCTATTTCCTTGAAAGGAAGTGTCGCATTTACATTCATTTGAAGTAAATACGAGGTTTACATGACACTTCGCAGTGAATGTTATATCTTATCATGAAACATAGAAATGAGATGCGATATCGCGTTTTAAGAGGCATTAGAACTCTACTGCCACGATACGTAGACATCTGCAAACGCTATTTCCTTGAAAGGAAGTGTCGCATTTACATTCATTTGAAGTAAATACGAGGTTTACATGACACTTCGCAGTGAATGTTATATCTTATCATGAAACATAGAAATGAGATGCGATATCGCGTTTTAAGAGGCATTAGAACACTATTGCTACGATACGTAGACATCTGCAAACGCTACTTCCTTGCAAGGAAGTGTTGCATTTACATTCATTTGAAGTGAATACGAGGTATACATGAAACTTCGCAATGAATATTATATCTTATCATGAAACTCAGAAGTGAGATGCGATATCGCGTTTTAAAAAGCATTAGAACCCTATTTCTACGATACGTAGACATCTGCAAACGCTATTTCCTTGCGAGGAAGTGTTGCATTTACATTCATTTGAAGTAAATACGAGGCTTACATGACACTTCGCAATGAATGTTATATCTTATCACGAAACATAGAAATGAGATGCGATATCGCGTTTTAAGAAGCATTAGAACTCTATTGCTACGAAACGTTCACATCTGCAAACTCTATTTCCTTGAAAGGAAGTGTCGCATTTACATTCATTTGAAGTAAATACGAGGTATACATGACACTTCGCAATGAATGTTATATCTTATCAAGAAACATAGAAATGAGATGCGATATCGCGTTTTAAGAAGCATTAGAACTCTATTGCTACGATACGTAGACATCTGCAAACGCTATTTCCTTGAAAGAAAGTGTCGCATTTACATTCATTTGAAGTAAATACGAGGTTCACATGACACTTCGCACTGAACGTTATATCTTATCATGAAACAGAGAAATGAGATGCATTATCGCGTTTTAAGAAGCATTAGAACTCTATTGCTACGATGCGTAGACATCTGCAAACGCTATTTCCTTGAAAGGAAGTGTCGCATTTACATTCATTTGAAGTAAATACGAGGTTTACATGACACTTCGCACTGAATGTTGTATCTTATCATGAAACATAGAAATGAGATGCGATATCGCGTTTTAAGAAGCATTAGAATTCTATTGCTACGATACGTAGACATCTGCAAACGCTATTTCCTTGAAAGGAAATGTCGCATTTACATTCATTTGAAGTGAATACGAGGTATACATGACACTTCGCAATGAATGACATATCTTATCATGATACTCAGAAATGAGATGCGATATCGCGTTTTAAGAAGCATTAGAACTCTATTGCTACGATACGTAGACATCTGCAAACGCTACTTCCTTGCAAGGAAGTGTTGCATTTACATTCATTTGAAGTAAATACGAGGTTTACATGACACTTCGCAAAGAATGTTATATCTTATCATGAAACATAGAAATGAGATGCGATATCGCGTTTTGAGAAGCATTAGAACTCTATTGCTACGATACGTAGACATCTGCAAACGCTATTTCCTTGAAAGGAAGTGTCGCATTTACATTCATTTGAAGTAAATACGAGGTTTACATGACACTTCGCACTGAATGTTGTATCTTATCATGAAACATAGAAATGAAATGCGATATCGCGTTTTAAGAAGCATTAGAACTCTATTGCTACGATACGTAGACATCTGCAAACGTTATTTCCTTGAAAGGAAGTGTCGCATTTACATTCATTTGAAGTGAATACGAGGTATACATGACACTTCGCAATGAATATTATGTCTTATCATGAAACTCAGAAGTGAGATGCGATATCGCGTTTTAAAAAGCATTAGAACTCTATTGCTACAATGCGTAGACATCTGCAAACGCTATTTCCTTGAAAGGAAGTGTCGCATTTACATTCATTTGAAGTAAATACGAGGTTTACATGACACTTCGCAGTGAATGTTATATCTTATCATGAAACATAGAAATGAGATGCGATATCGCGTTTTAAGAGGCATTAGAACTCTACTGCCACGATACGTAGACATCTGCAAACGCTATTTCCTTGAAAGGAAGTGTCGCATTTACATTCATTTGAAGTAAATACGAGGTTTACATGACACTTCGCAGTGAATGTTATATCTTATCATGAAACATAGAAATGAGATGCGATATCGCGTTTTAAGAGGCATTAGAACACTATTGCTACGAACGTAGACATCTGCAAACGCTACTTCCTTGCAAGGAAGTGTTGCATTTACATTCATTTGAAGTGAATACGAGGTATACATGAAACTTCGCAATGAATATTATATCTTATCATGAAACTCAGAAGTGAGATGCGATATCGCGTTTTAAAAAGCATTAGAACCCTATTTCTACGATACGTAGACATCTGCAAGCGCTATTTCCTTGCGAGGAAGTGTCGCATTTACATTCATTTGAAGTAAATACGAGGCTTACATGACACTTCGCAATGAATGTTATATCTTATCATGAAACATAGAAATGAGATGCGATATCGCGTTTTAAGAAGCATTAGAACTCTATTGCTACGAAACGTTCACATCTGCAAACGCTATTTCCTTGAAAGGAAATGTCGCATTTACATTCATTTGAAGTGAATACGAGGTATACATGACACTTCGCAATGAATGACATATCTTATCATGATACTCAGAAATGAGATGCGATATCGCGTTTTAAGAAGCATTAGAACTCTATTGCTACGATACGTAGACATCTGCAAACGCTACTTCCTTGCAAGGAAGTGTTGCATTTACATTCATTTGAAGTAAATACGAGGTTTACATGACACTTCGCAAAGAATGTTATATCTTATCATGAAACATAGAAATGAGATGCGATATCGCGTTTTGAGAAGCATTAGAACTCTATTGCTACGATACGTAGACATCTGCAAACGCTATTTCCTTGAAAGGAAGTGTCGCATTTACATTCATTTGAAGTAAATACGAGGTTTACATGACACTTCGCACTGAATGTTGTATCTTATCATGAAACATAGAAATGAAATGCGATATCGCTTTTTAAGAAGCATTAGAACTCTACTGCCACGATACGTAGACATCTGCAAACGCTATTTCCTTGAAAGGAAGTGTCGCATTTACATTCATTTGAAGTAAATACGAGGTATACATGACACTTCGCAATGAATATTATATCTTATCATGAAACTCAGAAGTGAGATGCGATATCGCGTTTTAAAGAGCATTAGAACTCTATTGCTACCATGCGTAGACATCTGCAAACGCTATTTCCTTGAAAGGAAGTGTCGCATTTACATTCATTTGAAGTAAATACGAGGTTTACATGACACTTCGCAATGCATGTTATATCTTATCATGAAACTCAGAAATGAGATGCGATATCGCTGTTTAAAAAGCATTAGAACTCTACTGCCACGATACGTAGACATCTGCAAACGCTATTTCCTTGAAAGGAAGTGTCGCATTTACATTCATTTGAAGTAAATACGAGGTTTACATGACACTTCGCAGTGAATGTTATATCTTATCATGAAACATAGAAATGAGATGCGATATCGCGTTTTAGGAGGCATTAGAACACTATTGCTACGATACGTAGACATCTGCAAACGCTACTTCCTTGCAAGGAAGTGTTGCATTTACATTCATTTGAAGTGAATACGAGGTATACATGAAACTTTGCAATGAATATTATATCTTATCATGAAACTCAGAAATGATATGCGATATCGCGTTCTAAGAAGCATTAGAACCCTATTTCTACGATACGTAGACATCTGCAAACGCTATTTCCTTGCAAGGAAGTGTCGCATTTACATTCATTTGAAGTAAATACGAGGCTTACATGACACTTCGCAATGAATGTTATATCTTATCATGAAACATAGAAATGAGATGCGATATCGCGTTTTAAGAAGCATTAGAACTCTATTGCTACGAAACTTTCACATCTGCAAACGCTATTTCCTTGAAAGGAAGTGTCGCATTTACATTCATTTGAAGTAAATACGAGGTATACATGACACTTCGCAATGAATGTTATATCTTATCAAGAAACATAGAAATGAGATGCGATATCGCGTTTTAAGAAGCATTAGAACTCTATTGCTACGATACGTAGACATCTGCAAACGCTACTTCCTTGAAAGGAAGTGTCGCATTTACATTCATTTGAAGTAAATACGAGGTTTACATGACACTTCGCACTGAACGTTATATCTTATCATGAAACATAGAAATGAGATGCATTATCGCGTTTTAAGAAGCATTAGAACTCTATTGCTACGATGCGTAGACATCTGCAAACGCTATTTCCTTGAAAGGAAGTGTCGCATTTACATTCATTTGAAGTAAATACGAGGTTTACACGACACTTCGCACTGAATGTTGTATCTTATCATGAAACATAGAAATGAGATGCGATATCGCGTTTTAAGAAGCATTAGAACCCTATTGCTACGATACGTAGACATCTGCAAACGTTATTTCCTTGAAAGGAAGTGTCGCATTTACATTCATTTGAAGTGAATACGAGGTATACATGACACTTCGCAATGAATATTATGTCTTATCATGAAACTCAGAAGTGAGATGCGATATCGCGTTTTAAAAAGCATTAGAACTCTATTGCTACAATGCGTAGACATCTGCAAACGCTATTTCCTTGAAAGGAAGTGTCGCATTTACATTCATTTGAAGTAAATACGAGGTTTACATGACACTTCGCAGTGAATGTTATATCTTATCATGAAACATAGAAATGAGATGCGATATCGCGTTTTAAGAGGCATTAGAACTCTACTGCCACGATACGTAGACATCTGCAAACGCTATTTCCTTGAAAGGAAGTGTCGCATTTACATTCATTTGAAGTAAATACGAGGTTTACATGACACTTCGCAGTGAATGTTATATCTTATCATGAAACATAGAAATGAGATGCGATATCGCGTTTTAAGAGGCATTAGAACACTATTGCTACGATACGTAGACATCTGCAAACGCTACTTCCTTGCAAGGAAGTGTTGCATTTACATTCATTTGAAGTGAATACGAGGTATACATGAAACTTCGCAATGAATATTATATCTTATCATGAAACTCAGAAGTGAGATGCGATATCGCGTTTTAAAAAGCATTAGAACCCTATTTCTACGATACGTAGACATCTGCAAACGCTATTTCCTTGCGAGGAAGTGTCGCATTTACATTCATTTGAAGTAAATACGAGGCTTACATGACACTTCGCAATGAATGTTATATCTTATCATGAAACATAGAAATGAGATGCGATATCGCGTTTTAAGAAGCATTAGAACTCTATTGCTACGAAACGTTCACATCTGCAAACTCTATTTCCTTGAAAGGAAGTGTCGCATTTACATTCATTTGAAGTAAATACGAGGTATACATGACACATCGCAATGAATGTTATATCTTATCAAGAAACATAGAAATGAGATGCGATATCGCGTTTTAAGAAGCATTAGAACTCTATTGCTACGATACGTAGACATCTGCAAACGCTATTTCCTTGAAAGGAAGTGTCGCATTTACATTCATTTGAAGTAAATACGAGGTTCACATGACACTTCGCACTGAACGTTATATCTTATCATGAAACAGAGAAATGAGATGCATTATCGCGTTTTAAGAAGCATTAGAACTCTATTGCTACGATGCGTAGACATCTGCAAACGCTATTTCCTTGAAAGGAAGTGTCGCATTTACATTCATTTGAAGTAAATACGAGGTTTACATGACACTTCGCACTGAATGTTGTATCTTATCATGAAACATAGAAATGAGATGCGATATCGCGTTTTAAAAAGCATTAGAATTCTATTGCTACGATGCGTAGACATCTGCAAACGCTATTTCCTTGAAAGGAAGTGTCGCATTTACATTCATTTGAAGTAAATACGAGGTTTACATGACACTTCGCAATGCATGTTATATCTTATCATGAAACTCAGAAATGAGATGCGATATCGCTGTTTAAAAAGCATTAGAACTCTACTGCCACGATACGTAGACATCTGCAAACGCTATTTCCATGAAAGGAAGTGTCGCATTTACATTTATTTGAAGTAAATACGAGGTTTACATGACACTTCGCAATGAATGTTATATCTTATCATGAAACATAGAAATGAGATGCGATATCGCGTTTTAAGGAGCATTAGTACTCTATTGCTGCGATACGTAGACATCTGCAAACGCTATTTCCTTGAAAGGAAGTGTCGCATTTACATTCATTTGAAGTAAATACGAGGTTTACATGACACTTCGCACTGAATGTTGTATCTTATCATGAAACATAGAAATGAGTTGCGATATCGCGTTTTAAGAAGCATTAGGACACTATTGCTACGATACGTAGACATCTGCAAACGCTACTTCCTTGCAAGGAAGTGTTGCATTTACATTCATTTGAAGTAAATACGAGGTTTACATAACACTTCGCAAAGAATGTTATATCTTATCATGAAACATAGAAATGAGATGCGATATCGCGTTTTAAGAAGCATTAGAACTCTATTGCTACGATACGTAGACATCTGCAAACGCTATTTCCTTGAAAGGAAGTGTCGCATTTACATTCATTTGAAGTAAATACGAGGTTTACATGACACTTCGCACTGAATGCTGTATCTTATCATGAAACATAGAAATGAGATGCATTATCGCGTTTTAAGAAGCATTAGAACTCTATTGCTACGATACGTAGACATCTGCAAACGCTATTTCCTTGAAAGGAAGTGTCGCATTAACATTCATTTGAAGTAAATACGAGGTTTACATGACACTTCGCAATGAATAACATATCTTATCATGAAACATAGAAATGAGATGCGATACCGCGTTTTAAGAAGCACTAGAACTCTATTGCTACGATACGTAGACATCTGCAAACGCTATTTCCTTGAAAGGAAGTGTCGCATTAACATTCATTTGAAGTAAATACGAGGTTTACATGACACTTCGCAATGAATGTTATATCTTATCATGAAACATAGTAATGAGATGCGATACCGCGTTTTAAGAAGCATTAGAACTCTATTGCTACGATACGTAGACATCTGCAAACGCTACTTCCTTGCAAGGAAGTGTTGCATTTACATTCATTTGAAGTGAATACGAGGTATACATGAAACTTCGCAATGAATATTATATCTTATCATGAAACTCAGAAGTGAGATGCGATATCGCGTTTTAAAAAGCATTAGAACCCTATTTCTACGATACGTAGACATCTGCAAGCGCTATTTCCTTGCGAGGAAGTGTCGCATTTACATTCATTTGAAGTAAATACGAGGCTTACATGACACTTCGCAATGAATGTTATATCTTATCATGAAACATAGAAATGAGATGCGATATCGCGTTTTAAGAAGCATTAGAACTCTATTGCTACGAAACGTTCACATCTGCAAACGCTATTTCCTTGAAAGGAAATGTCGCATTTACATTCATTTGAAGTGAATACGAGGTATACATGACACTTCGCAATGAATGACATATCTTATCATGATACTCAGAAATGAGATGCGATATCGCGTTTTAAGAAGCATTAGAACTCTATTGCTACGATACGTAGACATCTGCAAACGCTACTTCCTTGCAAGGAAGTGTTGCATTTACATTCATTTGAAGTAAATACGAGGTTTACATGACACTTCGCAAAGAATGTTATATCTTATCATGAAACATAGAAATGAGATGCGATATCGCGTTTTGAGAAGCATTAGAACTCTATTGCTACGATACGTAGACATCTGCAAACGCTATTTCCTTGAAAGGAAGTGTCGCATTTACATTCATTTGAAGTAAATACGAGGTTTACATGACACTTCGCACTGAATGTTGTATCTTATCATAAAACATAGAAATGAATTGCGATATCGCTTTTTAAGAAGCATTAGAACTCTACTGCCACGATACGTAGACATCTGCAAACGCTATTTCCTTGAAAGGAAGTGTCGCATTTACATTCATTTGAAGTAAATACGAGGTATACATGACACTTCGCAATGAATATTATATCTTATCATGAAACTCAGAAGTGAGATGCGATATCGCGTTTTAAAGAGCATTAGAACTCTATTGCTACCATGCGTAGACATCTGCAAACGCTATTTCCTTGAAAGGAAGTGTCGCATTTACATTCATTTGAAGTAAATACGAGGTTTACATGACACTTCGCAATGCATGTTATATCTTATCATGAAACTCAGAAATGAGATGCGATATCGCTGTTTAAAAAGCATTAGAACTCTACTGCCACGATACGTAGACATCTGCAAACGCTATTTCCTTGAAAGGAAGTGTCGCATTTACATTCATTTGAAGTAAATACGAGGTTTACATGACACTTCGCAGTGAATGTTATATCTTATCATGAAACATAGAAATGAGATGCGATATCGCGTTTTAGGAGGCATTAGAACACTATTGCTACGATACGTAGACATCTGCAAACGCTACTTCCTTGCAAGGAAGTGTTGCATTTACATTCATTTGAAGTGAATACGAGGTATACATGAAACTTTGCAATGAATATTATATCTTATCATGAAACTCAGAAATGATATGCGATATCGCGTTCTAAGAAGCATTAGAACCCTATTTCTACGATACGTAGACATCTGCAAACGCTATTTCCTTGCAAGGAAGTGTCGCATTTACATTCATTTGAAGTAAATACGAGGCTTACATGACACTTCGCAATGAATGTTATATCTTATCATGAAACATAGAAATGAGATGCGATATCGCGTTTTAAGAAGCATTAGAACTCTATTGCTACGAAACTTTCACATCTGCAAACGCTATTTCCTTGAAAGGAAGTGTCGCATTTACATTCATTTGAAGTAAATACGAGGTATACATGACACTTCGCAATGAATGTTATATCTTATCAAGAAACATAGAAATGAGATGCGATATCGCGTTTTAAGAAGCATTAGAACTCTATTGCTACGATACGTAGACATCTGCAAACGCTACTTCCTTGAAAGGAAGTGTCGCATTTACATTCATTTGAAGTAAATACGAGGTTTACATGACACTTCGCACTGAACGTTATATCTTATCATGAAACATAGAAATGAGATGCATTATCGCGTTTTAAGAAGCATTAGAACTCTATTGCTACGATGCGTAGACATCTGCAAACGCTATTTCCTTGAAAGGAAGTGTCGCATTTACATTCATTTGAAGTAAATACGAGGTTTACACGACACTTCGCACTGAATGTTGTATCTTATCATGAAACATAGAAATGAGATGCGATATCGCGTTTTAAGAAGCATTAGAACTCTATTGCTACGATACGTAGACATCTGCAAACGTTATTTCCTTGAAAGGAAGTGTCGCATTTACATTCATTTGAAGTGAATACGAGGTATACATGACACTTCGCAATGAATATTATGTCTTATCATGAAACTCAGAAGTGAGATGCGATATCGCGTTTTAAAAAGCATTAGAACTCTATTGCTACAATGCGTAGACATCTGCAAACGCTATTTCCTTGAAAGGAAGTGTCGCATTTACATTCATTTGAAGTAAATACGAGGTTTACATGACACTTCGCAGTGAATGTTATATCTTATCATGAAACATAGAAATGAGATGCGATATCGCGTTTTAAGAGTCATTAGAACTCTACTGCCACGATACGTAGACATCTGCAAACGCTATTTCCTTGAAAGGAAGTGTCGCATTTACATTCATTTGAAGTAAATACGAGGTTTACATGACACTTCGCAGTGAATGTTATATCTTATCATGAAACATAGAAATGAGATGCGATATCGCGTTTTAAGAGGCATTAGAACACTATTGCTACGATACGTAGACATCTGCAAACGCTACTTCCTTGCAAGGAAGTGTTGCATTTACATTCATTTGAAGTGAATACGAGGTATACATGAAACTTCGCAATGAATATTATATCTTATCATGAAACTCAGAAGTGAGATGCGATATCGCGTTTTAAAAAGCATTAGAACCCTATTTCTACGATACGTAGACATCTGCAAACGCTATTTCCTTGCGAGGAAGTGTCGCATTTACATTCATTTGAAGTAAATACGAGGCTTACATGACACTTCGCAATGAATGTTATATCTTATCATGAAACATAGAAATGAGATGCGATATCGCGTTTTAAGAAGCATTAGAACTCTATTGCTACGAAACGTTCACATCTGCAAACTCTATTTCCTTGAAAGGAAGTGTCGCATTTACATTCATTTGAAGTAAATACGAGGTATACATGACACATCGCAATGAATGTTATATCTTATCAAGAAACATAGAAATGAGATGCGATATCGCGTTTTAAGAAGCATTAGAACTCTATTGCTACGATACGTAGACATCTGCAAACGCTATTTCCTTGAAAGGAAGTGTCGCATTTACATTCATTTGAAGTAAATACGAGGTTCACATGACACTTCGCACTGAACGTTATATCTTATCATGAAACAGAGAAATGAGATGCATTATCGCGTTTTAAGAAGCATTAGAACTCTATTGCTACGATGCGTAGACATCTGCAAACGCTATTTCCTTGAAAGGAAGTGTCGCATTTACATTCATTTGAAGTAAATACGAGGTTTACATGACACTTCGCACTGAATGTTGTATCTTATCATGAAACATAGAAATGAGATGCGATATCGCGTTTTAAAAAGCATTAGAATTCTATTGCTACGATGCGTAGACATCTGCAAACGCTATTTCCTTGAAAGGAAGAGTCGCATTTACATTCATTTGAAGTAAATACGAGGTTTACATGACACTTCGCAATGCATGTTATATCTTATCATGAAACTCAGAAATGAGATGCGATATCGCTGTTTAAAAAGCATTAGAACTCTACTGCCACGATACGTAGACATCTGCAAACGCTATTTCCATGAAAGGAAGTGTCGCATTTACATTTATTTGAAGTAAATACGAGGTTTACATGACACTTCGCAATGAATGTTATATCTTATCATGAAACATAGAAATGAGATGCGATATCGCGTTTTAAGGAGCATTAGTACTCTATTGCTGCGATACGTAGACATCTGCAAACGCTATTTCCTTGAAAGGAAGTGTCGCATTTACATTCATTTGAAGTAAATACGAGGTTTACATGACACTTCGCACTGAATGTTGTATCTTATCATGAAACATAGAAATGAGTTGCGATATCGCGTTTTAAGAAGCATTAGGACACTATTGCTACGATACGTAGACATCTGCAAACGCTACTTCCTTGCAAGGAAGTGTTGCATTTACATTCATTTGAAGTAAATACGAGGTTTACATAACACTTCGCAAAGAATGTTATATCTTATCATGAAACATAGAAATGAGATGCGATATCGCGTTTTAAGAAGCATTAGAACTCTATTGCTACGATACGTAGACATCTGCAAACGCTATTTCCTTGAAAGGAAGTGTCGCATTTACATTCATTTGAAGTAAATACGAGGTCTACATGACACTTCGCACTGAATGCTGTATCTTATCATGAAACATAGAAATGAGATGCATTATCGCGTTTTAAGAAGCATTAGAACTCTATTGCTACGATACGTAGACATCTGCAAACGCTATTTCCTTGAAAGGAAGTGTCGCATTAACATTCATTTGAAGTAAATACGAGGTTTACATGACACTTCGCAATGAATAACATATCTTATCATGAAACATAGAAATGAGATGCGATACCGCGTTTTAAGAAGCACTAGAACTCTATTGCTACGATACGTAGACATCTGCAAACGCTATTTCCTTGAAAGGAAGTGTCGCATTAACATTCATTTGAAGTAAATACGAGGTTTACATGACACTTCGCAATGAATGTTATATCTTATCATGAAACATAGTAATGAGATGCGATACCGCGTTTTAAGAAGCATTAGAACTCTATTGCTACGATACGTAGACATCTGCAAACGCTATTTCCTTGAAAGGAAGTGTCGCATTTACATTCATTTGAAGTAAATACGAGGTTCACATGACACTTCGCACTGAACGTTATATCTTATCATGAAACAGAGAAATGAGATGCATTATCGCGTTTTAAGAAGCATTAGAACTCTATTGCTACGATGCGTAGACATCTGCAAACGCTATTTCCTTGAAAGGAAGTGTCGCATTTACATTCATTTGAAGTAAATACGAGGTTTACATGACACTTCGCACTGAATGTTGTATCTTATCATGAAACATAGAAATGAGATGCGATATCGCGTTTTAAAAAGCATTAGAATTCTA
Source organism: Xylocopa sonorina (assembly GCF_050948175.1). Taxonomy (NCBI): domain Eukaryota; kingdom Metazoa; phylum Arthropoda; class Insecta; order Hymenoptera; family Apidae; genus Xylocopa; species Xylocopa sonorina. Next base: position 28,342 of record NW_027490550.1, read on the forward strand.
TTGCTACGATGCGTAGACATCTGCAAACGCTATTTCCTTGAAAGGAAGTGTCGCATTTACATTCATTTGAAGTAAATACGAGGTTTACATGACACTTCGCCAATGCATGTTATATCTTATCATGAAACTCAGAAATGAGATGCGATATCGCTGTTTAAAAAGCATTAGGAACTCTACTGCCACGATACGTAGACATCTGCAAACGCTATTCCATGAAAGGAAGTGTCCGCATTTACATTTATTTGAAGTAAATACGAGGTTTACATGACACTTCGCATGAATGTTATATCTTATCATGAAACATAGAAATGAGATGCGATATCGCGTTTTAAGGGAGCATAGTACTCTATTGCTGCGATACGTAGACATCTGCAAACGCTATTTCCTTGAAAGGAAGTGTCGCATTTACATTCATTTGAAGTAAACACGAGGTTTACATGACACTTCGCACTGAATGTTGTATCTTATCATGAAACATAGAAAATGAGTTGCGATATCGCGTTTAAGAAGCATTAGGACACTATTGCTACGATACGTAGACATCTGCAAACGCTACTTCCTTGCAAGGAAGTGTTGCATTTACATTCATTTGAAGTAAATACGAGGTTTACATAACACTTCGCAAAGAATGTTATATCTTATCATGAAACATAGAAATGAGATGCGATATCGCGTTTTAAGAAGCTTAGAACTCTATTGCTACGATACGTAGACATCTGCAAACGCTATTTCCTTGAAAGGAAGTGTCGCATTTACATTCATTTGAAGTAAATACGAGGTTTACATGACACTTCGCACTGAATGCTGTATCTTATCATGAAACATAGAAATGAGATGCATTATCGCGTTTTAAGAAGCATTAGAACTCTATTGCTACGATACGTAGACATCTGCAAACGCTATTTCCTTGAAAGGAAGTGTCCGCATTAACATTCATTTGAAGTAAATACGAGGTTTACATGACACTTCGCAATGAATAACATATCTTATCATGAAACATAGAAATGAGATGCGATACCGCGTTTTAAGAAGCACTAGAACTCTATTGCTACGATACGTAGACATCTGCAAACGCTATTCCTTGAAAGGAAGTGTCGCATTAACATTCATTTGAAGTAATACGAGGTTTACATGACACTTCGCAATGAATGTTATATCTTATCATGAAACATAGTAATGAGATGCGATACCGCGTTTTAAGGAAGCATTAGAACTCTATTGCTACAATGCGTAGACATCTACAACGCTATTCCTTGAAAGGAAGTGTCGCATTACTTCATTTGAAGTAAATACGAGGTTTACATGACACTCGCAATGCATGTTATATCTTATCATGAAACTCAGAATGAGATGCGATATCGCTGTTTAAAAAGCATTAGGACTCTACTGCCACGATACGTAGACATCTGCAAACGCTATTTCCTTGAAAGGAAGTGTCGGCATTTACATTCATTTGAAGTAAATACGAGGTTTACATGACACTTCGCAGTGAATGTTATATCTTATCATGAAACTCAGAAATGAGATGCAATATCGCTGTTTAAAAAGCATTAGAACCCTATTGCTACGATGCGTAGACATCTGCAAACGCTATTCCTTGAAAGAAGTGTCCCATTTACATTCATTTGAAGTAAATACGAGGTTTACATGACACTTCGCACTGAATGTTGTATCTTATCATGAAACATAGAACATGAAATGCGATATCGCTTTTAAGAAGCATTAGAATTCTATTGCCTACGATACGTAGACATCTGCAAACGCTATTTCCTTGAAAGGAAAATGTCGCATTTACATTCATTTGAAGTGAATACGAGGTATACATGACACTTCGCAATGAATGACATATCTTATCATGATACTCAGAAATGAGATGCGATATCGCGTTTTAAGAAGCATTAGAACTCTATTGCTACGATACGTAGACATCTGCAAACGCTATTTCCTTGAAAGGAAGTGTCGCATTAACATTCATTTGAAGTAAATACGAGGTTTACATGACACTTCGCAATGAATGTTATATCTTATCATGAAACTCAGGAATGATATGCGATATCGCGTTCTAAGAAGCATTAGAACCCTATTTCTACGATACGTAGACATCTGCAAACGCTATTTCCTTGCAAGGAAGTGTCGCATTCACATTCATTTGAAGTAAATACGAGGCTTACATGACACTTCGCAATGAATGTTATATCTTATCATGAAACATAGAAATGAGATGCGATATCGCGTTTTAAGAAGCATTAGAACTCTATTGCTACGAAACGTTCACATCTGCAAACGCTATTTCCTTGAAAGGAAGTGTCGCATTTACATTCATTTGAAGTAAATACGAGGTATACATGACACTTCGCAATGAATGTTATATCTTATCAAGAAACATAGAAATGGGATGCGATATCGCGTTTTAAGAAGCATTAGAACTCTATTGCTACGATACGTAGACATCTGCAAACGTTATTTCCTTGAAAGGAAGTGTCGCATTTACATTCATTTGAAGTGAATACGAGGTATACATGACACTTCGCAATGAATATTATGTCTTATCATGAAACTCAGAAGTGAGATGCGATATCGCGTTTTAAAAAGCATTAGAACTCTATTGCTACAATGCGCAGACATCTGCAAACGCTATTTCCTTGAAAGGAAATGTCGCATTTACATTCATTTGAAGTGAATACGAGGTATACATGACACTTCGCAATGAATGACATATCTTATCATGATACTCAGAAATGAGATGCGATATCGCGTTTTAAGAAGCATTAGAACTCTATTGCTACGATACGTAGACATCTGCAAACGCTATTTCCTTGAAAGGAAGTGTCGCATTTACATTCATTTGAAGTAAATACGAGGTTTACATGACACTTCGCACTGAACGTTATATCTTATCATGAAACAGAGAAATGAGATGCATTATCGCGTTTTAAGAAGCATTAGAACTCTATTGCTACGATGCGTAGACATCTGCAAACGCTATTTCCTTGAAAGGAAGTGTCGCATTTACATTCATTTGAAGTAAATACGAGGTTTACATGACACTTCGCACTGAATGTTGTATCTTATCATGAAACATAGAAATGAGATGCATTATCGCGTTTTAAGAAGCATTAGAACTCTATTGCTACGATACGTAGACATCTGCAAACGCTATTTCCTTGAAAGGAAATGTCGCATTTACATTCATTTGAAGTGAATACGAGGTATACATGACACTTCGCAATGAATGACATATCTTATCATGATACTCAGAAATGAGATGCGATATCGCGTTTTAAGAAGCATTAGAACTCTATTGCTACGATACGTAGACATCTGCAAACGCTATTTCCTTGAAAGGAAGTGTCGCATTTACATTCATTTGAAGTAAATACGAGGTTTACATGACACTTCGCAATGCATGTTATATCATATCATGAAACTCAGAAATGAGATGCGATATCGCTGTTAAAAAGCATTAGAACTCTACTGCCACGATACGTAGACATCTGCAAACGCTATTTCCATGAAAGGAAGTGTCGCATTTACATTCATTTGAAGTAAATACGAGGTTTACATGACACTTCGCAATGAATGTTATATCTTATCATGAAACATAGAAATGAGATGCGATATCGCGTTTTAAGAAGCATTAGTACTCTATTGCTGCGATACGTAGACATCTGCAAACGCTATTTCCTTGAAAGGAAGTGTCGCATTTACATTCATTTGAAGTAAGTACGAGGTTTACATGATACTTCGCACTGAATGTTGTATCTTATCATGAAACATAGAAATGAGTTGCGATATCGCGTTTTAAGAAGCATTAGAACACTATTGCTACGATACGTAGACATCTGCAAACGCTACTTGCTTGCAAGGAAGTGTCGCATTTACATTCATTTGAAGTAAATACGAGGTTTACATGACACTTCGCAATGAATGTTATATCTTATCATGAAACATAGAAATGAGATGCATTATCGCGTTTTAAGAAGCATTAGAACTCTATTGCTACGATACGTAGACATCTGCAAACGCTATTTCCTTGAAAGGAAGTGTCGCATTTACATTCATTTGAAGTGAATACGAGGTATACATGACACTTCGCAATGAATATTATATCTTATCATGAAACTCAGAAGTGAGATGCGATATCGCGTTTTAAAAAGCATTAGAACTCTATTGCTACGATACGTAGATATCTGCAAACGCTATTTCCTTGAAAGGAAGTGTCGCATTTACATTCATTTGAAGTAAATACGAGGTTTACATGACACTTCGCAATGCATGTTATATCATATCATGAAACTCAGAAATGAGATGCGATATCGCTGTTTAAAAAGCATTAGAACTCTACTGCCACGATACGTAGACATCTGCAAACGCTATTTCCATGAAAGGAAGTGTCGCATTTACATTCATTTGAAGTAAATACGAGGTTTACATGACACTTCGCAATGAATGTTATATCTTATCATGAAACATAGAAATGAGATGCGATATCGCGTTCTAAGAAGCATTAGTACTCTATTGCTGTGATACGTAGACATCTGCAAACGCTATTTCCTTGAAAGGAAGTGTCGCATTTACATTCATTTGAAGTAAATACGAGGTTTACGTGACACTTCGCACTGAATGTTGTATCTTATCATGAAACATAGAAATGAGTTGCGATATCGCGTTTTAAGAAGCATTAGAACACTATTGCTACGATACATAGACATCTGCAAACGCTACTTGCTTGCAAGGAAGTGTCGCATTTACATTCATTTGAAGTAAATACGAGGTTTACACGACACTTCGCAATGAATGTTATATCTTATCATGAAACATAGAAATGAGATGCATTATCGCGTTTTAAGAAGCATTAGAACTCTATTGCTACGATACGTAGACATCTGCAAACGCTATTTCCTTGAAAGGAAGTGTCGCATTAACATTCATTTGAAGTAAATACGAGGTTTACATGACACATCGCAATGAATAACATTTCTTATCATGATACTCAGAAATGAGATGCGATATCGCGTTTTAAGAAGCATTAGAACTCTATTGCTACGATACGTAGACATCTGCAAACGCTATTTCCTTGAAAGGAAGTGTCGCATTAACATTCATTTGAAGTAAATACGAGGTTTACATGACACTTCGCAATGAATGTTATATCTTATCTTGAAACATAGAAATGAGATGCGATACCGCGTTTTAAGAAGCATTAGAACTCCATTGCTACGATACGTAGATATCTGCAAACGCTATTTCCTTGAAAGGAAGTGTCGCATTTACATTCATTTGAAGTGAATACGAGGTATACATGACACTTCGCAATGAATATTATATCTTATCATGAAACTCAGAAGTGAGATGCGATATCGCGTTTTAAAAAGCATTAGAACTCTATTGCTACGATACGTAGATATCTGCAAACGCTATTTCCTTGAAAGGAAGTGTCGCATTTACATTCATTTGAAGTAAATACGAGGTTTACATGACACTTCGCAATGCATGTTATATCATATCATGAAACTCAGAAATGAGATGCGATATCGCGTTTTAAGAAGCATTAGAACTCTATTGCTACGACGCGTAGACATATGCAAACGCTATTTCCTTGAAAGGAAGTGTCGCATTTACATTCATTTGAAGTAAATACGAGGTTTACATGACACTTCGCACTGAATGTTGTATCTTATCATGAAACATAGAAATGAGATACGATATCGCGTTTTAAGAAGCATTACAATTCTATTGCTACGATACGTAGACATCTGCAAACGCTATGTCCTTGAAAGGAAATGTCGCATTTACATTCATTTGAAGTGAATACGAGGTATACATGACACTTCGCAATGAATGACATATCTTATCATGATACTCAGAAATGAGATGCGATATCGCGTTTTAAGAAGCATTAGAACTCTATTGCTACGATACGTAGACATCTGCAAACGCTATTTCCTTGAAAGGAAGTGTCGCATTTACATTCATTTGAAGTAAATACGAGGTTTACATGACACTTCGCAATGCATGTTATATCATATCATGAAACTCAGAAATGAGATGCGATATCGCTGTTTAAAAAGCATTAGAAATCTACTGCCACGATACGTAGACATCTGCAAACGCTATTTCCATGAAAGGAAGTGTCGCATTTACATTCATTTGAAGTAAATACGAGGTTTACATGACACTTCGCAATGAATGTTATATCTTATCATGAAACATAGAAATGAGATGCGATATCGCGTTTTAAGAAGCATTAGTACTCTATTGCTGCGATACGTAGACATCTGCAAACGCTATTTCCTTGAAAGGAAGTGTCGCATTTACATTCATTTGAAGTAAATACGAGGTTTACATGACACTTCGCACTGAGTGTTGTATCTTATCATGAAACATAGAAATGTGTTGCGATATCGCGTTTTAAGAAGCATTAGAACACTATTGCTACGATACGTACACATCTGCAAAACGCTACTTGCTTGCAAGGAAGTGTCGCATTTACATTCATTTGAAGTAAATACGAGGTTTACATGACACTTCGCAATGAATGTTATATCTTATCATGAAACATAGAAATGAGATGCATTATCGCGTTTTAAGAAGCATTAGAACTCTATTGCTACGATACGTAGACATCTGCAAACGCTATTTCCTTGAAAGGAAGTGTCGCATTAACATTCATTTGAAGTAAATACGAGGTTTACATGACACTTCGCAATGAATAACATATCTTATCATGATACTCAGAAATGAGATGCGATATCGCGTTTTAAGAAGCATTAGAACTCTATTGCTACGATACGTAGACATCTGCAAACGCTATTTCCTTGAAAGGAAGTGTCGCATTAACATTCATTTGAAGTAAATACGAGGTTTACATGACACTTCGCAATGAATGTTATATCTTATCATGAAACATAGAAATGAGATGCGATACCGCGTTTTAAGAAGCATTAGAACTCTATTGCTACGATACGTAGACATCTGCAAACGCTATTTCCTTGAAAGGAAGTGTCGCATTTACATTCATTTGAAGTGAATACGAGGTATACATGACACTTCGCAATGAATATTATATCTTATCATGAAACTCAGAAGTGAGATGCGATATCGCGTTTTAAAAAGCATTAGAACTCTATTGCTACGATACGTAGATATCTGCAAACGCTATTTCCTTGAAAGGAAGTGTCGCATTTACATTCATTTGAAGTAAATACGAGGTTTACATGACACTTCGCAATGCATGTTATATCATATCATGAAACTCAGAAATGAGATGCGATATCGCTGTTTAAAAAGCATTAGAACTCTACTGCCACGATACGTAGACATCTGCAAACGCTATTTCCATGAAAGGAAGTGTCGCATTTACATTCATTTGAAGTAAATACGAGGTTTACATGACACTTCGCAATGAATGTTATATCTTCTCATGAAACATAGAAATGAGATGCGATATCGCGTTCTAAGAAGCATTAGTACTCTATTGCTGTGATACGTAGACATCTGCAAACGCTATTTCCTTGAAAGGAAGTGTCGCATTTACATTCATTTGAAGTAAATACGAGGTTTACGTGACACTTCGCACTGAATGTTGTATCTTATCATGAAACATAGAAATGAGTTGCGATATCGCGTTTTAAGAAGCATTAGAACACTATTGCTACGATACGTAGACATCTGCAAACGCTACTTGCTTGCAAGGAAGTGTCGCATTTACATTCATTTGAAGTAAATACGAGGTTTACATGACACTTCGCAATGAATGTTATATCTTATCATGAAACATAGAAATGAGATGCATTATCGCGTTTTAAGAAGCATTAGAACTCTATTGCTACGATACGTAGACATCTGCAAACGCTATTTCCTTGAAAGGAAGTGTCGCATTAACATTCATTTGAAGTAAATACGAGGTTTACATGACACATCGCAATGAATAACATTTCTTATCATGATACTCAGAAATGAGATGCGATATCGCGTTTTAAGAAGCATTAGAACTCTATTGCTACGATACGTAGACATCTGCAAACGCTATTTCCTTGAAAGGAAGTGTCGCATTAACATTCATTTGAAGTAAATACGAGGTTTACATGACACTTCGCAATGAATGTTATATCTTATCATGAAACATAGAAATGAGATGCGATACCGCGTTTTAAGAAGCATTAGAACTCCATTGCTACGATACGTAGACATCTGCAAACGCTATTTCCTTGAAAGGAAGTGTCGCATTTACATTCATTTGAAGTGAATACGAGGTATACATGACACTTCGCAATGAATATTATATCTTATCATGAAACTCAGAAGTGAGATGCGATATCGCGTTTTAAAAAGCATTAGAACTCTATTGCTACGATACGTAGATATCTGCAAACGCTATTTCCTTGAAAGGAAGTGTCGCATTTACATTCATTTGAAGTAAATACGAGGTTTACATGACACTTCGCAATGCATGTTATATCATATCATGAAACTCAGAAATGAGATGCGATATCGCGTTTTAAGAAGCATTAGAACTCTATTGCTACGACGCGTAGACATATGCAAACGCTATTTCCTTGAAAGGAAGTGTCGCATTTACATTCATTTGAAGTAAATACGAGGTTTACATGACACTTCGCACTGAATGTTGTATCTTATCATGAAACATAGAAATGAGATACGATATCGCGTTTTAAGAAGCATTACAATTCTATTGCTACGATACGTAGACATCTGCAAACGCTATGTCCTTGAAAGGAAATGTCGCATTTACATTCATTTGAAGTGAATACGAGGTATACATGACACTTCGCAATGAATGACATATCTTATCATGATACTCAGAAATGAGATGCGATATCGCGTTTTAAGAAGCATTAGAACTCTATTGCTACGATACGTAGACATCTGCAAACGCTATTTCCTTGAAAGGAAGTGTCGCATTTACATTCATTTGAAGTAAATACGAGGTTTACATGACACTTCGCAATGCATGTTATATCATATCATGAAACTCAGAAATGAGATGCGATATCGCTGTTTAAAAAGCATTAGAACTCTACTGCCACGATACGTAGACATCTGCAAACGCTATTTCCATGAAAGGAAGTGTCGCATTTACATTCATTTGAAGTAAATACGAGGTTTACATGACACTTCGCAATGAATGTTATATCTTATCATGAAACATAGAAATGAGATGCGATATCGCGTTTTAAGAAGCATTAGTACTCTATTGCTGCGATACGTAGACATCTGCAAACGCTATTTCCTTGAAAGGAAGTGTCGCATTTACATTCATTTGAAGTAAATACGAGGTTTACATGACACTTCGCACTGAGTGTTGTATCTTATCATGAAACATAGAAATGTGTTGCGATATCGCGTTTTAAGAAGCATTAGAACACTATTGCTACGATACGTACACATCTGCAAAACGCTACTTGCTTGCAAGGAAGTGTCGCATTTACATTCATTTGAAGTAAATACGAGGTTTACATGACACTTCGCAATGAATGTTATATCTTATCATGAAACATAGAAATGAGATGCATTATCGCGTTTTAAGAAGCATTAGAACTCTATTGCTACGATACGTAGACATCTGCAAACGCTATTTCCTTGAAAGGAAGTGTCGCATTAACATTCATTTGAAGTAAATACGAGGTTTACATGACACTTCGCAATGAATAACATATCTTATCATGATACTCAGAAATGAGATGCGATATCGCGTTTTAAGAAGCATTAGAACTCTATTGCTACGATACGTAGACATCTGCAAACGCTATTTCCTTGAAAGGAAGTGTCGCATTAACATTCATTTGAAGTAAATACGAGGTTTACATGACACTTCGCAATGAATGTTATATCTTATCATGAAACATAGAAATGAGATGCGATACCGCGTTTTAAGAAGCATTAGAACTCTATTGCTACGATACGTAGACATCTGCAAACGCTATTTCCTTGAAAGGAAGTGTCGCATTTACATTCATTTGAAGTGAATACGAGGTATACATGACACTTCGCAATGAATATTATATCTTATCATGAAACTCAGAAGTGAGATGCGATATCGCGTTTTAAAAAGCATTAGAACTCTATTGCTACGATACGTAGACATCTGCAAACGCTATTTCCTTGAAAGGAAGTGTCGCATTAACATTCATTTGAAGTAAATACGAGGTTTACATGACACTTCGCAATGAATGTTATATCTTATCATGAAACATAGAAATGAGATGCGATACCGCGTTTTAAGAAGCATTAGAACTCTATTGCTACGATACGTAGACATCTGCAAACGGTATTTCCTTGAAAGGAAGTGTCGCATTTACATTCATTTGAAGTGAATACGAGGTATACATGACACTTCGCAATGAATATTATATCTTATCATGAAACTCAGAAGTGAGATGCGATATCGCGTTTTAAAAAGCATTAGAACTCTATTGCTACGATACGTAGATATCTGCAAACGCTATTTCCTTGAAAGGAAGTGTCGCATTTACATTCATTTGAAGTAAATACGAGGTTTACATGACACTTCGCAATGCATGTTATATCATATCATGAAACTCAGAAATGAGATGCGATATCGCTGTTTAAAAAGCATTAGAACTCTACTGCCACGATACGTAGACATCTGCAAACGCTATTTCCATGAAAGGAAGTGTCGCATTTACATTCATTTGAAGTAAATACGAGGTTTACATGACACTTCGCAATGAATGTTATATCTTATCATGAAACATAGAAATGAGATGCGATATCGCGTTTTAAGAAGCATCAGTACTCTATTGCTGCGATACGTAGACATCTGCAAACGCTATTTCCTTGAAAGGAAGTGTCGCATTTACATTCATTTGAAGTAAATACGAGGTTTACATGACACTTCGCACTGAATGTTGTATCTTATCATGAAACATAGAAATGAGTTGCGATATCGCGTTTTAAGAAGCACTAGAACACTATTGCTACGATACGTAGACATCTGCAAACGCTACTTCCTTGCAAGGAAGTGTTGCATTTACATTCATTTGAAGTAAATACGAGGTTTACATGACACTTCGCAAAGAATGTTATATCTTATCATGAAACATAGAAATGAGATGCGATATCGCGTTTTAAGACGCATTAGAACTCTATCGCTACGATACGTAGACATCTGCAAGCGCTATTTCCTTGAAAGGAAGTGTCGCATTTACATTCATTTGAAGTAAATACGAGGTTTACATGACACTTCGCAATGAATGTTATATCTTATCATGAAACATAGAAACGAGATGCGATATCGCGTTTTAAGAAGCATTAGAACTCTATTGCTACGAAACGTTCACATCTGCAAATGCTATTTCCTTGAAAGGAAGTGTCGCATTTACATTCATTTGAAGTAAATACGAGGTATACATGGCACTTCGCAATGAATGTTATATCTTATCAAGAAACATAGAAATGAGATGCGATATCGCGTTTTAAGAAGCATTAGTACTCTATTGCTACGATACGTAGACATCTGCAAACGCTATTTCCTTGAAAGGAAGTGTCGCATTTACATTCATTTGAAGTAAATACGAGGTTTACATGACACTTCGCACTGAACGTTATATCTTATCATGAAACATAGAAATGAGATGCATTATCGCGTTTTAAGAAGCATTAGAACTCTATTGCTACGATACGTAGACATCTGCAAACGCTATTTCCTTGAAAGGAAGTGTCGCATTTACATTCATTTGAAGTAAATACGAAGTTTACATGACACTTCGCACTGAGTGTTGTATCTTATCATGAAACATAGAAATGAGATGCGATATCGCGTTTTAAGAAGCATTAGAATTCTATTGCTACGATACGTAGACATCTGCAAACGCTATTTCCTTGAAAGGAAGTGTCGCATTTACATTCATTTGAAGTGAATACGAGGTATACATGACACTTCGCAATGAATGACATATCTTATCATGATACTCAGAAATGAGATGCGATATCGCGTTTTAAGAAGCATTAGTACTCTATTGCTACGATACGTAGACATCTGCAAACGCTATTTCCTTGAAAGGAAGTGTCGCATTTACATTCATTTGAAGTAAATACGAGGTTTACATGACACTTCGCACTGAATGTTGTATCTTATCATGAAACATAGAAATGAGTTGCGATATCGCGTTTTAAGAAGCATTAGAACACTATTGCTACGATACGTAGACATCTGCAAACGCTACTTCCCTGCAAGGAAGTGTTGCATTTACATTCATTTGAAGTGAATACGAGGTACACATGACACTTCGCAATGAATATTATATCTTATCATGAAGCTCAGAAATGAGATGCGATATCGCGTATTAAGAAGCATTTGAACTCTATTGCTTCGATACGTGGACATCTGCAAACGCTATTTCCTTGAAAGGAAGTGTCGCATTTACATTCATTTGAAGTGAATACGAGGTACACATGACACTTCGCAATGCATGTTATATCATATCATGAAACTCAGAAATGAGATGCGATATCGCGTATTAAGAAGCATTTGAACTCTATTGCTTCGATACGTGAACATCTGCAAACGCTATTTCCTTGAAAGGAAGTGTCGCATTTACATTCATTTGAAGTAAATACGAGGTTTACATGACACTTCGCACTGAATGTTGTATCTTATCATGAAACATAGAAATGAGTTGCGATATCGCGTTTTAAGAAGCACTAGAACACTATTGCTACGATACGTAGACATCTGCAAACGCTACTTCCTTGCAAGGAAGTGTTGCATTTACATTCATTTGAAGTAAATACGAGGTTTACATGACACTTCGCAAAGAATGTTATATCTTATCATGAAACATAGAAATGAGTTGCGATATCGCGTTTTAAGAAGCACTAGAACACTATTGCTACGATACGTAGACATCTGCAAACGCTACTTCCTTGCAAGGAAGTGTTGCATTTACATTCATTTGAAGTAAATACGAGGTATACATGACACTTCGCAAAGAATGTTATATCTTATCATGAAACATAGAAATGAGATGCGATATCGCGTTTTAAGACGCATTAGAACTCTATCGCTACGATACGTAGACATCTGCAAACGCTATTTCCTTGAAAGGAAGTGTCGCATTTACATTCATTTGAAGTAAATACGAGGTTTACATGACACTTCGCAATGAATGTTATATCTTATCATGAAACATAGAAACGAGATGCGATATCGCGTTTTAAGAAGCATTAGAACTCTATTGCTACGAAACGTTCACATCTGCAAACGCTATTTCCTTGAAAGGAAGTGTCGCATTTACATTCATTTGAAGTAAATACGAGGTATACATGGCACTTCGCAATGAATGTTATATCTTATCAAGAAACATAGAAATGAGATGCGATATCGCGTTTTAAGAAGCATTAGAACTCTATTGCTACGATACGTAGACATCTGCAAACGCTATTTCCTTGAAAGGAAGTGTCGCATTTACATTCATTTGAAGTAAATACGAGGTTTACATGACACTTCGCACTGAACGTTATATCTTATCATGAAACATAGAAATGAGATGCATTATCGCGTTTTAAGAAGCATTAGAACTCTATTGCTACGATGCGTAGACATCTGCAAACGCTATTTCCTTGAAAGGAAGTGTCGCATTTACATTCATTTGAAGTAAATACGAGGTTTACATGACACTTCGCACTGAATGTTGTATCTTATCATGAAACATAGAACTGAGATGCGATATCGCGTTTTAAGAAGCATTAGAATTCTATTGCTACGATACGTAGACATCTGCAAACGCTATTTCCTTGAAAGGAAGTGTCGCATTTACATTCATTTGAAGTGAATACGAGGTATACATGACACTTCGCAATTAATGACATATCTTATCATGATACTCAGAAATGAGATGCGATATCGCGTTTTAAGAAGCATTAGAACTCTATTGCTACGATACGTAGACATCTGCAAACGCTATTTCCTTGAAAGGAAGTGTCGCATTTACATTCATTTGAAGTAAATACGAGGTTTACATGACACTTCGCAATGAATAACATATCTTATCATGATACTCAGAAATGAGATGCGATATCGCGTTTTAAGAAGCATTAGAACTCTATTGCTACGATACGTAGACATCTGCAAACGCTATTTCCTTGAAAGGAAGTGTCGCATTAACATTCATTTGAAGTAAATACGAGGTTTACATGACACTTCGCAATGAATGTTATATCTTATCATGAAACATAGAAATGAGATGCGATACCGCGTTTTAAGAAGCATTAGAACTCTATTGCTACGATACGTAGACATCTGCAAACGCTATTTCCTTGAAAGGAAGTGTCGCATTTACATTCATTTGAAGTGAATACGAGGTATACATGACACTTCGCAATGAATATTATATCTTATCATGAAACTCAGAAGTGAGATGCGATATCGCGTTTTAAAAAGCATTAGAACTCTATTGCTACGATACGTAGACATCTGCAAACGCTATTTCCTTGAAAGGAAGTGTCGCATTAACATTCATTTGAAGTAAATACGAGGTTTACATGACACTTCGCAATGAATGTTATATCTTATCATGAAACATAGAAATGAGATGCGATACCGCGTTTTAAGAAGCATTAGAACTCTATTGCTACGATACGTAGACATCTGCAAACGCTATTTCCTTGAAAGGAAGTGTCGCATTTACATTCATTTGAAGTGAATACGAGGTATACATGACACTTCGCAATGAATATTATATCTTATCATGAAACTCAGAAGTGAGATGCGATATCGCGTTTTAAAAAGCATTAGAACTCTATTGCTACGATACGTAGATATCTGCAAACGCTATTTCCTTGAAAGGAAGTGTCGCATTTACATTCATTTGAAGTAAATACGAGGTTTACATGACACTTCGCAATGCATGTTATATCATATCATGAAACTCAGAAATGAGATGCGATATCGCTGTTTAAAAAGCATTAGAACTCTACTGCCACGATACGTAGACATCTGCAAACGCTATTTCCATGAAAGGAAGTGTCGCATTTACATTCATTTGAAGTAAATACGAGGTTTACATGACACTTCGCAATGAATGTTATATCTTATCATGAAACATAGAAATGAGATGCGATATCGCGTTTTAAGAAGCATCAGTACTCTATTGCTGCGATACGTAGACATCTGCAAACGCTATTTCCTTGAAAGGAAGTGTCGCATTTACATTCATTTGAAGTAAATACGAGGTTTACATGACACTTCGCACTGAATGTTGTATCTTATCATGAAACATAGAAATGAGTTGCGATATCGCGTTTTAAGAAGCACTAGAACACTATTGCTACGATACGTAGACATCTGCAAACGCTACTTCCTTGCAAGGAAGTGTTGCATTTACATTCATTTGAAGTAAATACGAGGTTTACATGACACTTCGCAAAGAATGTTATATCTTATCATGAAACATAGAAATGAGATGCGATATCGCGTTTTAAGACGCATTAGAACTCTATCGCTACGATACGTAGACATCTGCAAGCGCTATTTCCTTGAAAGGAAGTGTCGCATTTACATTCATTTGAAGTAAATACGAGGTTTACATGACACTTCGCAATGAATGTTATATCTTATCATGAAACATAGAAACGAGATGCGATATCGCGTTTTAAGAAGCATTAGAACTCTATTGCTACGAAACGTTCACATCTGCAAACGCTATTTCCTTGAAAGGAAGTGTCGCATTTACATTCATTTGAAGTAAATACGAGGTATACATGGCACTTCGCAATGAATGTTATATCTTATCAAGAAACATAGAAATGAGATGCGATATCGCGTTTTAAGAAGCATTAGTACTCTATTGCTACGATACGTAGACATCTGCAAACGCTATTTCCTTGAAAGGAAGTGTCGCATTTACATTCATTTGAAGTAAATACGAGGTTTACATGACACTTCGCACTGAACGTTATATCTTATCATGAAACATAGAAATGAGATGCATTATCGCGTTTTAAGAAGCATTAGAACTCTATTGCTACGATACGTAGACATCTGCAAACGCTATTTCCTTGAAAGGAAGTGTCGCATTTACATTCATTTGAAGTAAATACGAGGTTTACATGACACTTCGCACTGAGTGTTGTATCTTATCATGAAACATAGAAATGAGATGCGATATCGCGTTTTAAGAAGCATTAGAATTCTATTGCTACGATACGTAGACTTCTGCAAACGCTATTTCCTTGAAAGGAAGTGTCGCATTTACATTCATTTGAAGTGAATACGAGGTATACATGACACTTCGCAATGAATGACATATCTTATCATGATACTCAGAAATGAGATGCGATATCGCGTTTTAAGAAGCATTAGTACTCTATTGCTACGATACGTAGACATCTGCAAACGCTATTTCCTTGAAAGGAAGTGTCGCATTTACATTCATTTGAAGTAAATACGAGGTTTACATGACACTTCGCACTGAATGTTGTATCTTATCATGAAACATAGAAATGAGTTGCGATATCGCGTTTTAAGAAGCATTAGAACACTATTGCTACGATACGTAGACATCTGCAAACGCTACTTCCCTGCAAGGAAGTGTTGCATTTACATTCATTTGAAGTGAATACGAGGTACACATGACACTTCGCAATGAATATTATATCTTATCATGAAGCTCAGAAATGAGATGCGATATCGCGTATTAAGAAGCATTTGAACTCTATTGCTTCGATACGTGGACATCTGCAAACGCTATTTCCTTGAAAGGAAGTGTCGCATTTACATTCATTTGAAGTGAATACGAGGTACACATGACACTTCGCAATGCATGTTATATCATATCATGAAACTCAGAAATGAGATGCGATATCGCGTATTAAGAAGCATTTGAACTCTATTGCTTCGATACGTGAACATCTGCAAACGCTATTTCCTTGAAAGGAAGTGTCGCATTTACATTCATTTGAAGTAAATACGAGGTTTACATGACACTTCGCACTGAATGTTGTATCTTATCATGAAACATAGAAATGAGTTGCGATATCGCGTTTTAAGAAGCACTAGAACACTATTGCTACGATACGTAGACATCTGCAAACGCTACTTCCTTGCAAGGAAGTGTTGCATTTACATTCATTTGAAGTAAATACGAGGTTTACATGACACTTCGCAAAGAATGTTATATCTTATCATGAAACATAGAAATGAGTTGCGATATCGCGTTTTAAGAAGCACTAGAACACTATTGCTACGATACGTAGACATCTGCAAACGCTACTTCCTTGCAAGGAAGTGTTGCATTTACATTCATTTGAAGTAAATACGAGGTATACATGACACTTCGCAAAGCATGTTATATCTTATCATGAAACATAGAAATGAGATGCGATATCGCGTTTTAAGACGCATTAGAACTCTATCGCTACGATACGTAGACATCTGCAAACGCTATTTCCTTGAAAGGAAGTGTCGCATTTACATTCATTTGAAGTAAATACGAGGTTTACATGACACTTCGCAATGAATGTTATATCTTATCATGAAACATAGAAACGAGATGCGATATCGCGTTTTAAGAAGCATTAGAACTCTATTGCTACGAAACGTTCACATCTGCAAACGCTATTTCCTTGAAAGGAAGTGTCGCATTTACATTCATTTGAAGTAAATACGAGGTATACATGGCACTTCGCAATGAATGTTATATCTTATCAAGAAACATAGAAATGAGATGCGGTATCGCGTTTTAAGAAGCATTAGAACTCTATTGCTACGATACGTAGACATCTGCAAACGCTATTTCCTTGAAAGGAAGTGTCGCATTTACATTCATTTGAAGTAAATACGAGGTTTACATGACACTTCGCACTGAACGTTATATCTTATCATGAAACATAGAAATGAGATGCATTATCGCGTTTTAAGAAGCATTAGAACTCTATTGCTACGATGCGTAGACATCTGCAAACGCTATTTCCTTGAAAGGAAGTGTCGCATTTACATTCATTTGAAGTAAATACGAGGTTTACATGACACTTCGCACTGAATGTTGTATCTTATCATGAAACATAGAAATGAGATGCGATATCGCGTTTTAAGAAGCATTAGAATTCTATTGCTACGATACGTAGACATCTGCAAACGCTATTTCCTTGAAAGGAAGTGTCGCATTTACATTCATTTGAAGTGAATACGAGGTATTCATGACACTTCGCAATTAATGACATATCTTATCATGATACTCAGAAATGAGATGCGATATCGCGTTTTAAGAAGCATTAGAACTCTATTGCTACGATACGTAGACATCTGCAAACGCTATTTCCTTGAAAGGAAGTGTCGCATTTACATTCATTTGAAGTAAATACGAGGTTTACATGACACTTCGCAATGCATGTTATATCTTATCATGAAACTCAGAAATGAGATGCGATATCGCTGTTTAAAAAGCATTAGAACTCTACTGCCACGATACGTAGACATCTGCAAACGCTATTTCCATGAAAGGAAGTGTCGCATTTACATTCATTTGAAGTAAATACGAGGTTTACATGACACTTCGCAATGAATGTTATATCCTATCATGAAACATAGAAATGAGATGCGATATCGCGTTTTAAGAAGCATTAGTACTCTATTGCTGCGATACGTAGACATCTGCAAACGCTATTTCCTTGAAAGGAAGTGTCGCATTTACATTCATTTGAAGTAAATACGAGGTTTACATGACACTTCGCACTGAATGTTGTATCTTATCATGAAACATAGAAATGAGTTGCGATATCGCGTTTTAAGAAGCACTAGAACACTATTGCTACGATACGTAGACATCTGCAAACGCTACTTCCTTGCAAGGAAGTGTTGCATTTACATTCATTTGAAGTAAATACGAGGTTTACATGACACTTCGCAAAGAATGTTATATCTTATCATGAAACATAGAAATGAGATGCGATATCGCGTTTTAAGACGCATTAGAACTCTATCGCTACGATACGTAGACATCTGCAAACGCTATTTCCTTGAAAGGAAGTGTCGCATTTACATTCATTTGAAGTAAATACGAGGTTTACATGACACTTCGCAATGAATGTTATATCTTATCATGAAACATAGAAACGAGATGCGATATCGCGTTTTAAGAAGCATCAGAACTCTATTGCTACGAAACGTTCACATCTGCAAACGCTATTTCCTTGAAAGGAAGTGTCGCATTTACATTCATTTGAAGTAAAAACGAGGTATACATGGCACTTCGCAATGAATGTTATATCTTATCAAGAAACATAGAAATGAGATGCGATATCGCGTTTTAAGAAGCATTAGAACTCTATTGCTACGATACGTAGACATCTGCAAACGCTATTTCCTTGAAAGGAAGTGTCGCATTTACATTCATTTGAAGTAAATACGAGGTTTACATGACACTTCGCACTGAATGTTATATCATATCATGAAACTCAGAAATGAGATGCGATATCGCGTATTAAGAAGCATTTGAACTCTATTGCTTCGATACGTGAACATCTGCAAACGCTATTTCCTTGAAAGGAAGTGTCGCATTTACATTCATTTGAAGTAAATACGAGGTTTACATGACACTTCGCACTGAATGTTGTATCTTATCATGAAACATAGAAATGAGTTGCGATATCGCGTTTTAAGAAGCACTAGAACACTATTGCTACGATACGTAGACATCTGCAAACGCTACTTCCTTGCAAGGAAGTGTTGCATTTACATTCATTTGAAGTAAATACGAGGTTTACATGACACTTCGTAAAGAATGTTATATCTTATCATGAAACATAGAAATGAGTTGCGATATCGCGTTTTAAGAAGCACTAGAACACTATTGCTACGATACGTAGACATCTGCAAACGCTACTTCCTTGCAAGGAAGTGTTGCATTTACATTCATTTGAAGTAAATACGAGGTATACATGACACTTCGCAAAGAATGTTATATCTTATCATGAAACATAGAAATGAGATGCGATATCGCGTTTTAAGACGCATTAGAACTCTATCGCTACGATACGTAGACATCTGCAAACGCTATTTCCTTGAAAGGAAGTGTCGCATTTACATTCATTTGAAGTAAATACGAGGTTTACATGACACTTCGCAATGAATGTTATATCTTATCATGAAACATAGAAACGAGATGCGATATCGCGTTTTAAGAAGCATTAGAACTCTATTGCTACGAAACGTTCACATCTGCAAACGCTATTTCCTTGAAAGGAAGTGTCGCATTTACATTCATTTGAAGTAAATACGAGGTATACATGGCACTTCGCAATGAATGTTATATCTTATCAAGAAACATAGAAATGAGATGCGATATCGCGTTTTAAGAAGCATTAGAACTCTATTGCTACGATACGTAGACATCTGCAAACGCTATTTCCTTGAAAGGAAGTGTCGCATTTACATTCATTTGAAGTAAATACGAGGTTTACATGACACTTCGCACTGAACGTTATATCTTATCATGAAACATAGAAATGAGATGCATTATCGCGTTTTAAGAAGCATTAGAACTCTATTGCTACGATGCGTAGACATCTGCAAACGCTATTTCCTTGAAAGGAAGTGTCGCATTTACATTCATTTGAAGTAAATACGAGGTTTACATGACACTTCGCACTGAATGTTGTATCTTATCATGAAACATAGAAATGAGATGCGATATCGCGTTTTAAGAAGCATTAGAATTCTATTGCTACGATACGTAGACATCTGCAAACGCTATTTCCTTGAAAGGAAGTGTCGCATTTACATTCATTTGAAGTGAATACGAGGTATACATGACACTTCGCAATGAATGACATATCTTATCATGATACTCAGAAATGAGATGCGATATCGCGTTTTAAGAAGCATTAGAACTCTATTGCTACGATACGTAGACATCTGCAAACGCTATTTCCTTGAAAGGAAGTGTCGCATTTACATTCATTTGAAGTAAATACGAGCTTTACATGACACTTCGCAATGCATGTTATATCTTATCATGAAACTCAGAAATGAGATGCGATATCGCTGTTTAAAAAGCATTAGAACTCTACTGCCACGATACGTAGACATCTGCAAACGCTATATCCATGAAAGGAAGTGTCGCATTTACATTCATTTGAAGTAAATACGAGGTTTACATGACACTTCGCAATGAATGTTATATCTTATCATGAAACATAGAAATGAGATGCGATATCGCGTTTTAAGAAGCATTAGTACTCTATTGCTACGATACGTAGACATCTGCAAACGCTATTTCCTTGAAAGGAAGTGTCGCATTTACATTCATTTGAAGTAAATACGAGGTTTACATGACACTTCGCACTGAATGTTGTATCTTATCATGAATCATAGAAATGAGATGCGATATCGCGTTCTAAGAAGCATTCGAACACCATTGCTACGATACGTAGACATCTGCAAACGCTACTTCCTTGCAAGGAAGTGTTGCATTTACATTCATTTGAAGTGAATACGAGGTACACATGACACTTCGCAATGAATATTATATCTTATCATGAAGCTCAGAAATGAGATGCGATATCGCGTATTAAGAAGCATTTGAACTCTATTGCTTCGATACGTGGACATCTGCAAACGCTATTTCCTTGCAAGGAAGTGTCGCATTTACATTCATTTGAAGTAAATACGAGGTTTACATGACACTTCGCAAAGAATGTTATATCTTATCATGAAACATAGAAATGGGATGCGATATCGCTGTTTAAAAAGCATTAGAACACTACTGCCACGATACGTAGACATCTGCAAACGCTATTTCCTTGAAAGGAAGTGTCGCATTTGCATTCATTTGAAGTAAATACGAGGTTTACATGACACTTCGCAATGAATGTTGTATCTTATCATGAAACATAGAAATGAGATGCGATATCGCGTTTTGAGAAACATTAGAACTCTATTGCTACGATACGTAGACATCTGCAAGCGCTATTTCCTTGAAAGGAAGTGTCCCATTTACATTCATTTGAAGTAAATACGAAGTTTACATGAAACTTCGCAATGAATATTATATCTTATCATGAAACTCAGTAATGAGATGCGATATCGCGTTTTAAGAAGCAATAGAACCCCATTTCTACGATACGTGGACAGCTGCAAACGCTATTTCCTTGCAAGGAAGTGTCGCATTTACATTCATTTGAAGTAAATACGAGGTTTACATGACACTTCGCAAAGAATGTTATATCTTATCATGAAACATAGAAATGAGATGCGATATCGCCTTTTAAGAAGCATTAGAACTCTATTGCTACGATACGTAGACATCTGCAAACGCTATTTCCTTGAAAGGAAGTGTTGCATTTACATTCATTTGAAGTGAATACGAGGTATACATGAAACTTCGCAATGAATATTATATCTTATCATGAAACTCAGAAATGAGATGCGATATCGCGTTTTAAGAACCATTAGAACTCCATTTCTACGATACGTAGACATCTGCAAACCCTATTTCCTTGAAAGGAAGTGTCGCATTTACATCCATTTGAAGTAAATAGGAGGTTTACATGACACTTCGCAATGAATGTTATATCTTATCATGAAGCATAGAAATGAGATGCTATATCGCGTTTTAAGAAGCATTAGAACACTATTGCTGCGATACGTAGACATCAGCAAGCGCTACATCCTTGCAAGGAAGTGTTGCATTTACATTCATTTGAAGTGAATACGAGGTACACATGACTCTTCGCAATGAATATTATATCTTATCATGAAACTCAGAAATGAGATGCGATATCGTGTATTAAGAAGCATTTGAATTCTATTGCTTCGATACGTGGACATCTGCAAACGCTATTTCCTTGCAAGGAAGTGTCGCATTTTCATTCATTTGAAGTAAATACGAGGTTTACATGACACTTCGCAAAGAATGTTATATCTTATCATGAAACATAGAAATGAGATGCGATATCGCGTTTTAAGAAGCATTAGAACACTATTGCTACGATACGTAGACATCTGCAAACGCTACTTCCTTGCAAGGAAGTGTTGCATTTACATTCATTTGAAGTGAATACGAGGTATACATGAAACTTCGCAATGAATATTATATCTTATCATAAAACTCAGAAATGTGATGCGATATCGCGTTTTAAGGAGCATTAGAACCCCATTTCTACGATACGTAGACATCTGCAAACCCTATTTCCTTGAAGGGAAGTGTCGCATTTACATCCATTTGAAGTAAATAGGAGGTTTACATGACACTTCGCAATGAATGTTATATCTTATCATGAAGCATAGAAATGAGATGCTATATCGCGTTTTAAGAAGCATTAGAACTCTATTGCTGCGATACGTAGACATCAGCAAGCGCTACATCCTTGCAAGGAAGTGTTGCATTTACATTCATTTGAAGTGAATACGAGGTACACATGACTCTTCGCAATGAATATTATATCTTATCATGAAACTCAGAAATGAGATGCGATATCGCGTATTAAGAAGCATTTGAACTCTATTGCTTCGATACGTGGACATCTGCAAACGCTATTTCCTTGCAAGGAAGTGTCGCATTTACATTCATTTGAAGTAAATACGAGGTTTACATGACACTTCGCAAAGAATGTTATATCTTATCATGAAACATAGAAATGAGATGCGATATCGCGTTTTAAGAAGCATTAGAACACTATTGCTACGATACGTAGACATCTGCAAACGCTACTCCCTTGCAAGGAAGTGTTGCATTTACATTCATTTGAAGTGAATACGAGGTATACATGAAACTTCGCAATGAATATTATATCTTATCATAAAACTCAGAAATGTGATGCGATATCGCGTTTTAAGAAGCATTAGAACCCCATTTCTACGATACGTAGACATCTGCAAACCCTATTTCCTAGAAAGGAAGTGTCGCATTTACATTCATTTGAAGTAAATACCAGGTTTACATGACACTTCGCAATGAATGTTATATCTTATCATGAAGCATAGAAATGAGATGCTATATCGCGTTTTAAGAAGCATTAGAACTCTATTGCTGCGATACGTAGACATCTGCAAGCGCTACATCCTTGCAAGGAAGTGTTGCATTTACATTCATTTGAAGTGAATACGAGGTACACATGACACTTCGCAATGAATATTATATCTTATCATGAAACTCAGAAATGAGATGCGATATCGCGTATTAAGAAGCATTTGAACTCTATTGCTTCGATACGTGGACATCTGCAAACGCTATTTCCTTGCAAGGAAGTGTCGCATTTACATTCATTTGAAGTAAATACGAGGTTTACATGACACTTCGCAAAGAATGTTATATCTTATCATGAAACATAGAAATGAGATGCGATATCGCGTTTTAAGAAGCATTAGAACACTATTGCTACGATACGTAGACATCTGCAAACGCTACTTCCTTGCAAGGAAGTGTTGCATTTACATTCATTTGAAGTGAATACGAGGTATACATGAAACTTCGCAATGAATATTATATCTTATCATAAAACTC
Organism: Xylocopa sonorina; assembly: GCF_050948175.1. Taxonomy (NCBI): domain Eukaryota; kingdom Metazoa; phylum Arthropoda; class Insecta; order Hymenoptera; family Apidae; genus Xylocopa; species Xylocopa sonorina. The sequence continues at coordinate 52,827 of NW_027490550.1, forward strand.
AGAAATGAGATGCGATATCGCGTTTTAAGAAGCATTAGAACCCCATTTCTACGATACGTAGACATCTGCAAACGCTATTTCCTTGAAAGGAAGTGTCGCATTAACATTCATTTGAAGTAAATACGAGGTATACATGACACTTCGCAATGAATATTATATCTTATCATGAAACTCAGAAGTGAGATGCGATATCGCGTTTTAAAAAGCATTAGAACTCTATTGCTACGATACGTAGACATCTGCAAACGCTATTTCCTTGAAAGGAAGTGTCGCATTTACATTCATTTGAAGTAAATACGAGGTTTACATGACACTTCGCAATGCATGTTATATCATATCATGAAACTCAGAAATGAGATGCGATATCGCTGTTTAAAAAGCATTAGAACTCTATTGCCACGATACGTAGACATCTGCAAACGCTATTTCCATGAAAGGAAGTGTCGCATTTACATTCATTTGAAGTAAATACGAGGTTTACATGACACTTCGCAATGAATGTTATATCTTATCATGAAACATAGAATGAGATGTGATATCGCGTTTTAAGAAGCATTAGTACTCTATTGCTGCGATACGTAGACATCTGCAAACGCTATTTCCTTGAAAGGAAGTGTCGCATTTACATTCATTTGAAGTAAATACGAGGTTTACATGACACTTCGCACTGAACGTTATATCTTATCATGAAACATAGAAATGAGATGCATTATCGCGTTTTAAGAAGCATTAGAACTCTATTGCTACGATGCGTAGACATCTGCAAACGCTATTTCCTTGAAAGGAAGTGTCGCATTTACATTCATTTGAAGTAAATACGAGGTTTACATGACACTTCGCACTGAATGTTGTATCTTATCATGAAACATAGAAATGAGATGCGATATCGCGTTTTAAGAAGCATTAGAATTCTATTGCTACGATACGTAGACATCTGCAAACGCTATTTCCTTGAAAGGAAGTCTCGCATTTACATTCATTTGAAGTGAATACGAGGTATACATGACACTTGGCAATGAATGACATATCTTATCATGGTACTCAGAAATGAGATGCGATATCGCGTTTTAAGAAGCATTAGAACTCTATTGCTACGATACGTAGACATCTGCAAACGCTATTTCCTTGAAAGGAAGTGTCGCATTTACATTCATTTGAAGTAAATACGAGCTTTACATGACACTTCGCAATGCATGTTATATCTTATCATGAAACTCAGAAATGAGATGCGATATCGCTGTTTAAAAAGCATTAGAACTCTACTGCCACGATACGTAGACATCTGCAAACGCTATTTCCATGAAAGGAAGTGTCGCATTTACATTCATTTGAAGTAAATACGAGGTTTACATGACACTTCGCAATGAATGTTATATCTTATCATGAAACATAGAAATGAGATGCGATATCGCGTTTTAAGAAGCATTAGTACTCTATTGCTACGATACGTAGACATCTGCAAACGCTATTTCCTTGAAAGGAAGTGTCGCATTTACATTCATTTGAAGTAAATACGAGGTTTACATGACACTTCGCACTGAATGTTGTATCTTATCATGAAACATAGATATGAGTTGCGATATCGCGTTTTAAGAAGCATTAGAACACTATTGCTACGATACGTAGACATCTGCAAACGCTACTTCCTTGCAAGGAAGTGTCGCATTTACATTCATTTGAAGTAAATACGAGGTTTACATGACACTTCGCAAAGAATGTTATATCTTATCATGAAACATAGAAATGAGATGCGATATCGCGTTTTAAGAAGCATTAGAACACTATTGCTACGATACGTAGACATCTGCAAACGCTACTTCCTTGCAAGGAAGTGTTGCATTTACATTCATTTGAAGTGAATACGAGGTATACATGAAACTTCGCAATGAATATTATATCTTATCATAAAACTCAGAAATGTGATGCGATATCGCGTTTTAAGAAGCATTAGAACCCCATTTCTACGATACGTAGACATCTGCAAACCCTATTTCCTTGAAAGGAAGTGTCGCATTTACATCCATTTGAAGTAAATAGGAGGTTTACATGACACTTCGCAATGAATGTTATATCTTATCATGAAGCATAGAAATGAGATGCTATATCGCGTTTTAAGAAGCATTAGAACTCTATTGCTGCGATACGTAGACATCAGCAAGCGCTACATCCTTGCAAGGAAGTGTTGCATTTACATTCATTTGAAGTGAATACGAGGTACACATGACTCTTCGCAATGAATATTATATCTTATCATGAAACTCAGAAATGAGATGCGATATCGCGTATTAAGAAGCATTTGAACTCTATTGCTTCGATACGTGGACATCTGCAAACGCTATTTCCTTGCAAGGAAGTGTCGCATTTACATTCATTTGAAGTAAATACGAGGTTTACATGACACTTCGCAAAGAATGTTATATCTTATCATGAAACATAGAAATGAGATGTGATATCGCGTTTTAAGAAGCATTAGAACACTATTGCTACGATACGTAGACATCTGCATACGCTACTTCCTTGCAAGGAAGTGTTGCATTTACATTCATTTGAAGTGAATACGAGGTATACATGAAACTTCGCAGTGAATATTATATCTTATCATAAAACTCAGAAATGTGATGCGATATCGCGTTGTAAGAAGCATTAGAACCCCATTTCTACGATACGTAGACATCTGCAAACCCTATTTCCTTGAAAGGAAGTGTTGCATTTACATTCCTTTGAAGTGAATACGAGGTACACATGACTCTTCGCAATGAATATTATATCTTATCATGAAACTCAGAAATGAGATGCGATATCGCGTATTAAGAAGCATTTGAACTCTATTGCTTCGATACGTGGACATCTGCAAACGCTATTTCCTTGCAAGGAAGTGTCGCATTTACATTCATTTGAAGTAAATACGAGATTTACATGACACTTCGCACTGAATGTTGTATCTTATCATGAAACATAGAAATGAGATGCTATATCGCGTCTTAAGAAGCATTAGAACACTATTGCTACGATACGTAGACATCTGCAAACGCTACTTCCTTGCAAGGAAGTGTTGCATTTACATTCATTTGAAGTGAATACGAGGTATACATGAAACTTCGCAATGAATATTATATCTTATCATGAAACTCAGAAATGAGATGCTATATCGCGTTTTAAGAAGCATTAGAACTCTATTGCTGCGATACGTAGACATCTGCAAGCGCTACATCCTTGCAAGGAAGTGTTGCATTTACATTCATTTGAAGTGAATACGAGGTACACATGACACTTCGCAATGAATATTATATCTTATCATGAAACTCAGAAATGAGATGCGATATCGCGTATTAAGAAGCATTTGAACTCTATTGCTTCGATACGTGGACATCTGCAAACGCTATTTCCTTGCAAGGAAGTGTCGCATTTACATTCATTTGAAGTAAATACGAGGTTTACATGACACTTCGCAAAGAATGTTATATCTTATCATGAAACATAGAAATGAGATGCGATATCGCTGTTTAAAAAGCATTAGAACACTACTGCCACGATACGTAGACATCTGCAAACGCTATTTCCTTGAAAGGAAGTGTCGCATTTGCATTCATTTGAGGTAAATACGAGGTTTACATGACACTTCGCAATGAATGTTGTATCTTATCATGAAACATAGAAATGAGATGCGATATCGCGTTTTGAGAAACATTAGAACTCTATTGCTACGATACGTAGACATCTGCAAGCGCTATTTCCTTGAAAGGAAGTGTCCCATTTACATTCATTTGAAGTAAATACGAAGTTTACATGAAACTTCGCAATGAATATTATATCTTATCATGAAACTCAGTAATGAGATGCGATATCGCGTTTTAAGAAGCAATAGAACCCCATTTCTACGATACGTGGACAGCTGCAAACGCTATTTCCTTGCAAGGAAGTGTCGCATTTACATTCATTTGAAGTAAATACGAGGTTTACATGACACTTCGCAAAGAATGTTATATCTTATCATGAAACATAGAAATTGAGATGCGATATCGCCTTTTAAGAAGCATTAGAACTCTATTGCTACGATACGTAGACATCTGCAAACGCTATTTCCTTGAAAGGAAGTGTTGCATTTACATTCATTTGAAGTGAATACGAGGTATACATGAAACTTCGCAATGAATATTATATCTTATCATGAAACTCAGAAATGAGATGCGATATCGCGTTTTAAGAACCATTAGAACTCCATTTCTACGATACGTAGACATCTGCAAACCCTATTTCCTTGAAAGGAAGTGTCGCATTTACATCCATTTGAAGTAAATAGGAGGTTTACATGACACTTCGCAATGAATGTTATATCTTATCATGAAGCATAGAAATGAGATGCTATATCGCGTTTTAAGAAGCATTAGAACTCTATTGCTGCGATACGTAGACATCAGCAAGCGCTACATCCTTGCAAGGAAGTGTTGCATTTACATTCATTTGAAGTGAATACGAGGTACACATGACTCTTCGCAATGAATATTATATCTTATCATGAAACTCAGAAATGAGATGCGATATCGCGTATTAAGAAGCATTTGAACTCTATTGCTTCGATACGTGGACATCTGCAAACGCTATTTCCTTGCAAGGAAGTGTCGCATTTACATTCATTTGAAGTAAATACGAGGTTTACATGACACTTCGCAAAGAATGTTATATCTTATCATGAAACATAGAAATGAGATGTGATATCGCGTTTTAAGAAGCATTAGAACACTATTGCTACGATACGTAGACATCTGCAAACGCTACTTCCTTGCAAGGAAGTGTTGCATTTACATTCATTTGAAGTGAATACGAGGTATACATGAAACTTCGCAGTGAATATTATATCTTATCATAAAACTCAGAAATGTGATGCGATATCGCGTTGTAAGAAGCATTAGAACCCCATTTCTACGATACGTAGACATCTGCAAACCCTATTTCCTTGAAAGGAAGTGTCGCATTTACATTCATTTGAAGTAAATACCAGGTTTACATGACACTTCGCAATGAATGTTATATCTTATCATGAAGCATAGAAATGAGATGCTATATCGCGTTTTAAGAAGCATTAGAACTCTATTGCTGCGATACGTAGACATCAGCAAGCGCTACATCCTTGCAAGGAAGTGTTGCATTTACATTCCTTTGAAGTGAATACGAGGTACACATGACTCTTCGCAATGAATATTATATCTTATCATGAAACTCAGAAATGAGATGCGATATCGCGTATTAAGAAGCATTTGAACTCTATTGCTTCGATACGTGGACATCTGCAAACGCTATTTCCTTGCAAGGAAGTGTCGCATTTACATTCATTTGAAGTAAATACGAGATTTACATGACACTTCGCACTGAATGTTGTATCTTATCATGAAACATAGAAATGAGATGCTATATCGCGTCTTAAGAAGCATTAGAACACTATTGCTACGATACGTAGACATCTGCAAACGCTACTTCCTTGCAAGGAAGTGTTGCATTTACATTCATTTGAAGTGAATACGAGGTATACATGAAACTTCGCAATGAATATTATATCTTATCATAAAACTCAGAAATGAGATGCTATATCGCGTTTTAAGAAGCATTAGAACTCTATTGCTGCGATACGTAGACATCTGCAAGCGCTACATCCTTGCAAGGAAGTGTTGCATTTACATTCATTTGAAGTGAATACGAGGTATACATGACACTTCGCAATGAATATTATATCTTATCATGAAACTCAGAAATGAGATGCGATATCGCGTATTAAGAAGCATTTGAACTCTATTGCTTCGATACGTGGACATCTGCAAACGCTATTTCCTTGCAAGGAAGTGTCGCATTTACATTCATTTGAAGTAAATACGAGGTTTACATGACACTTCGCAAAGAATGTTATATCTTATCATGAAACATAGAAATGAGATGCGATATCGCTGTTTAAAAAGCATTAGAACACTACTGCCACGATACGTAGACATCTGCAAACGCTATTTCCTTGAAAGGAAGTGTCGCATTTGCATTCATTTGAGGTAAATACGAGGTTTACATGACACTTCGCAATGAATGTTGTATCTTATCATGAAACATAGAAATGAGATGCGATATCGCGTTTTGAGAAACATTAGAACTCTATTGCTACGATACGTAGACATCTGCAAGCGCTATTTCCTTGAAAGGAAGTGTCCCATTTACATTCATTTGAAGTAAATACGAAGTTTACATGAAACTTCGCAATGAATATTATATCTTATCATGAAACTCAGTAATGAGATGCGATATCGCGTTTTAAGAAGCAATAGAACCCCATTTCTACGATACGTGGACAGCTGCAAACGCTATTTCCTTGCAAGGAAGTGTCGCATTTACATTCATTTGAAGTAAATACGAGGTTTACATGACACTTCGCAAAGAATGTTATATCTTATCATGAAACATAGAAATTGAGATGCGATATCGCCTTTTAAGAAGCATTAGAACTCTATTGCTACGATACGTAGACATCTGCAAACGCTATTTCCTTGAAAGGAAGTGTTGCATTTACATTCATTTGAAGTGAATACGAGGTATACATGAAACTTCGCAATGAATATTATATCTTATCATGAAACTCAGAAATGAGATGCGATATCGCGTTTTAAGAACCATTAGAACTCCATTTCTACGATACGTAGACATCTGCAAACCCTATTTCCTTGAAAGGAAGTGTCGCATTTACATCCATTTGAAGTAAATAGGAGGTTTACATGACACTTCGCAATGAATGTTATATCTTATCATGAAGCATAGAAATGAGATGCTATATCGCGTTTTAAGAAGCATTAGAACTCTATTGCTGCGATACGTAGACATCAGCAAGCGCTACATCCTTGCAAGGAAGTGTTGCATTTACATTCATTTGAAGTGAATACGAGGTACACATGACTCTTCGCAATGAATATTATATCTTATCATGAAACTCAGAAATGAGATGCGATATCGCGTATTAAGAAGCATTTGAACTCTATTGCTTCGATACGTGGACATCTGCAAACGCTATTTCCTTGCAAGGAAGTGTCGCATTTACATTCATTTGAAGTAAATACGAGATTTACATGACACTTCGCAAAGAATGTTATATCTTATCATGAAACATAGAAATGAGATGCGATATCGCGTTTTAAGAAGCATTAGAACACTATTGCTACGATACGTAGACATCTGCAAACGCTACTTCCTTGCAAGGAAGTGTTGCATTTACATTCATTTGAAGTGAATACGAGGTATACATGAAACTTCGCAATGAATATTATATCTTATCATAAAACTCAGAAATGAGATGCGATATCGCGTTTTAAGAAGCATTAGAACCCCATTTCTACGATACGTAGACATCTGCAAACCCTATTTCCTTGAAAGGAAGTGTCGCATTTACATTCATTTGAAGTAAATACCAGGTTTACATGACACTTCGCAATGAATGTTATATCTTATCATGAAGCATAGAAATGAGATGCTATATCGCGTTTTAAGAAGCATTAGAACACTATTGCTACGATACGTAGACATCTGCAAACGCTACTTCCTTGCAAGGAAGTGTTGCATTTACATTCATTTGAAGTGAATACGAGGTATACATGAAACTTCGCAATGAATATTATATCTTATCATGAAACTCAGAAATGAGATGCGATATCGCGTTTTAAGAAGCATTAGAACCCCATTTCTACGATACGTAGACATCTGCAAACCCTATTTCCTTGAAAGGAAGTGTCGCATTTACATTCATTTGAAGTAAATACCAGGTTTACATGACACTTCGCAATGAATGTTATATCTTATCATGAAGCATAGAAATGAGATGCTATATCGCGTTATAAGAAGCATTAGAACACTATTGCCGCGATACGTAGACATCTGCAAGCGCTACATCCTTGCAAGGAAGTGTTGCATTTACATTCATTTGAAGTGAATACGAGGTACACATGACACTTCGCAATGAATATTATATCTTATCATGAAACTCAGAAATGAGATGCGATATCGCGTATTAAGAAGCATTTGAACTCTATTGCTTCGATACGTGGACATCTGCAAACGCTATTTCCTTGCAAGGAAGTGTCGCATTTACATTCATTTGAAGTAAATACGAGGTTTACATGACACTTCGCAAAGAATGTTATATCTTATCATGAAACATAGAAATGAGATGCGATATCGCTGTTTAAAAAGCATTAGAACACTACTGCCACGATATGTAGGCATCTGCAAACGCTATTTCCTTGAAAGGAAGTGTCGCATTTGCATTCATTTGATGTAAATACGAGGTTTACATGACACTTCGCAATGAATGTTGTATCTTATCATGAAACATAGAAATGAGATGCGATATCGCGTTTTGAGAAACATTAGAACTCTATTGCTACGATACGTAGACATCTGCAAGCGCTATTCCCTTGAAAGGAAGTGTCCCATTTACATTCATTTGAAGTAAATACGAAGTTTACATGAAACTTCGCAATGAATATTATATCTTATCATGAAAACTCAGTAATGAGATGCGACATCGCGTTTTAAGAAGCAATAGAACCCCATTTCTACGATACGTGGACAGCTGCAAACGCTATCTCCTTGCAAGGAAGTGTCGCATTTACATTCATTTGAAGTAAATACGAGGTTTACATGACACTTCGCAAAGAATGTTATATCTTATCATGAAACATAGAAATGAGATGCGATATCGCGTTTTTAAGAAGCATTAGAAACACTATTGCTACGATACGTAGACATCTGCAAACGCTACTTCCTTGCAAGGAAGTGTTGCATTTACATTCATTTGAAGTGAATACGAGGTATACATGAAACTTCGCAATGAATATTATATCTTATCATGAAACTCAGAAATGAGATGCGATATCGCGTTTTTAAGAAGCATTAGAACCCCATTTCTACGATACGTAGACATCTGCAAACCCTATTTCCTTGAAAGGAAGTGTCGCATTTACATTCATTTGAAGTAAATACCAGGTTTACATGACACTTCGCAATGAATGTTATATCTTATCATGAAGCATAGAAATGAGATGCTATATCGCGTTATAAGAAGCATTAGAACACTATTGCTGCGATACGTAGACATCTGCAAGCGCTACATCCTTGCAAGGAAGTGTTGCATTTACATTCATTTGAAGTGAATACGAGGTACACATGACACTTCGCAATTGAATATTATATCTTATCATGAAACTCAGAAATGAGATGCGATATCGCGTATTAAGAAGCATTTGAAACTCTATTGCTTCGATACGTGGACATCTGCAAACGCTATTTCCTTGCAAGGAAGTGTCGCATTTACATTCATTTGAAGTAAATACGAGGTTTACATGACACTTCGCAAAGAAATGTTATATCTTATCATGAAACATAGAAATGAGATGCGATATCGCTGTTTAAAAAGCATTAGAACACTACTGCCACGATACGTAGACATCTGCAAACGCTATTTCCTTGAAAGGAAGTGTCGCATTTGCATTCATTTGAGGTAAATACGAGGTTTACATGACACTTCGCAATGAATGTTATATCTTATCATGAAGCATAGAAATGAGATGCTATATAGCGTTTTAAGAAGCATTAGAACACTATTGCTGCGATACGTAGACATCAGCAAGCGCTACATCCTTGCAAGGAAGTGTTGCATTTACATTCATTTGAAGTGAATACGAGGTACACATGACTCTTCGCAATGAATATTATATCTTATCATGAAACTCAGAAATGAGATGCGATATCGCGTATTAAGAAGCATTTGAACTCTATTGCTTCGATACGTGGACATCTGCAAACGCTATTTCCTTGCAAGGAAGTGTCGCATTTACATTCATTTGAAGTAAATACGAGATTTACATGACACTTCGCAAAGAATGTTATATCTTATCATGAAACATAGAAATGAGATGCGATATCGCGTTTTAAGAAGCATTAGAACACTATTGCTACGATACGTAGACATCTGCAAACGCTACTTCCTTGCAAGGAAGTGTTGCATTTACATTCATTTGAAGTGAATACGAGGTATACATGAAACTTCGCAATGAATATTATATCTTATCATAAAACTCAGAAATGAGATGCGATATCGCGTTTTAAGAAGCATTAGAACCCCATTTCTACGATACGTAGACATCTGCAAACCCTATTTCCTTGAAAGGAAGTGTCGCATTTACATTCATTTGAAGTAAATACCAGGTTTACATGACACTTCGCAATGAATGTTATATCTTATCATGAAGCATAGAAATGAGATGCTATATCGCGTTTTAAGAAGCATTAGAACACTATTGCTACGATACGTAGACATCTGCAAACGCTACTTCCTTGCAAGGAAGTGTTGCATTTACATTCATTTGAAGTGAATACGAGGTATACATGAAACTTCGCAATGAATATTATATCTTATCATGAAACTCAGTAATGAGATGCGATATCGCGTTTTAAGAAGCAATAGAACCCCATTTCTACGATACGTGGACAGCTGCAAACGCTATCTCCTTGCAAGGAAGTGTCGCATTTACATTCATTTGAAGTAAATACGAGGTTTACATGACACTTCGCAAAGAATGTTATATCTTATCATGAAACATAGAAATGAGATGCGATATCGCGTTTTAAGAAGCATTAGAACACTATTGCTACGATACGTAGACATCTGCAAACGCTACTTCCTTGCAAGGAAGTGTTGCATTTACATTCATTTGAAGTAAATACGAGGTTTACATGACACTTCGCAAAGAATGTTATATCTTATCATGAAACTCAGAAATGAGATGCGATATCGCGTTTTAAGAACCATTAGAACTCCATTTCTACGATACGTAGACATCTGCAAACCCTATTTCCTTGAAAGGAAGTGTCGCATTTACATCCATTTGAAGTAAATAGGAGGTTTACATGACACTTCGCAATGAATGTTATATCTTATCATGAAGCATAGAAATGAGATGCTATATAGCGTTTTAAGAAGCATTAGAACACTATTGCTGCGATACGTAGACATCAGCAAGCGCTACATCCTTGCAAGGAAGTGTTGCATTTACATTCATTTGAAGTGAATACGAGGTACACATGACTCTTCGCAATGAATATTATATCTTATCATGAAACTCAGAAATGAGATGCGATATCGCGTATTAAGAAGCATTTGAACTCTATTGCTTCGATACGTGGACATCTGCAAACGCTATTTCCTTGCAAGGAAGTGTCGCATTTACATTCATTTGAAGTAAATACGAGATTTACATGACACTTCGCAAAGAATGTTATATCTTATCATGAAACATAGAAATGAGATGCGATATCGCGTTTTAAGAAGCATTAGAACACTATTGCTACGATACGTAGACATCTGCAAACGCTACTTCCTTGCAAGGAAGTGTTGCATTTACATTCATTTGAAGTGAATACGAGGTATACATGAAACTTCGCAATGAATATTATATCTTATCATAAAACTCAGAAATGAGATGCGATATCGCGTTTTAAGAAGCATTAGAACCCCATTTCTACGATACGTAGACATCTGCAAACCCTATTTCCTTGAAAGGAAGTGTCGCATTTACATTCATTTGAAGTAAATACCAGGTTTACATGACACTTCGCAATGAATGTTATATCTTATCATGAAGCATAGAAATGAGATGCTATATCGCGTTTTAAGAAGCATTAGAACACTATTGCTACGATACGTAGACATCTGCAAACGCTACTTCCTTGCAAGGAAGTGTTGCATTTACATTCATTTGAAGTGAATACGAGGTATACATGAAACTTCGCAATGAATATTATATCTTATCATGAAACTCAGTAATGAGATGCGATATCGCGTTTTAAGAAGCAATAGAACCCCATTTCTACGATACGTGGACAGCTGCAAACGCTATCTCCTTGCAAGGAAGTGTCGCATTTACATTCATTTGAAGTAAATACGAGGTTTACATGACACTTCGCAAAGAATGTTATATCTTATCATGAAACATAGAAATGAGATGCGATATCGCGTTTTAAGAAGCATTAGAACACTATTGCTACGATACGTAGACATCTGCAAACGCTACTTCCTTGCAAGGAAGTGTTGCATTTACATTCATTTGAAGTGAATACGAGGTATACATGAAACTTCGCAATGAATATTATATCTTATCATAAAACTCAGAAATGAGATGCGATATCGCGTTTTAAGAAGCATTAGAACCCCATTTCTACGATACGTAGACATCTGCAAACCCTATTTCCTTGAAAGGAAGTGTCGCATTTACATTCATTTGAAGTAAATACCAGGTTTACATGACACTTCGCAATGAATGTTATATCTTATCATGAAGCATAGAAATGAGATGCTATATCGCGTTTTAAGAAGCATTAGAACACTATTGCTACGATACGTAGACATCTGCAAACGCTACTTCCTTGCAAGGAAGTGTTGCATTTACATTCATTTGAAGTGAATACGAGGTATACATGAAACTTCGCAATGAATATTATATCTTATCATGAAACTCAGAAATGAGATGCGATATCGCGTTTTAAGAAGCATTAGAACCCCATTTCTACGATACGTAGACATCTGCAAACCCTATTTCCTTGAAAGGAAGTGTCGCATTTACATTCATTTGAAGTAAATACCAGGTTTACATGACACTTCGCAATGAATGTTATATCTTATCATGAAGCATAGAAATGAGATGCTATATCGCGTTATAAGAAGCATTAGAACACTATTGCCGCGATACGTAGACATCTGCAAGCGCTACATCCTTGCAAGGAAGTGTTGCATTTACATTCATTTGAAGTGAATACGAGGTACACATGACACTTCGCAATGAATATTATATCCTATCATGAAACTCAGAAATGAGATGCGATATCGCGTATTAAGAAGCATTTGAACTCTATTGCTTCGATACGTGGACATCTGCAAACGCTATTTCCTTGCAAGGAAGTGTCGCATTTACATTCATTTGAAGTAAATACGAGGTTTACATGACACTTCGCAAAGAATGTTATATCTTATCATGAAACATAGAAATGAGATGCGATATCGCTGTTTAAAAAGCATTAGAACACTACTGCCACGATATGTAGACATCTGCAAACGCTATTTCCTTGAAAGGAAGTGTCGCATTTGCATTCATTTGATGTAAATACGAGGTTTACATGACACTTCGCAATGAATGTTGTATCTTATCATGAAACATAGAAATGAGATGCGATTTCGCGTTTTGAGAAACATTAGAACTCTATTGCTACGATACGTAGACATCTGCAAGCGCTATTTCCTTGAAAGGAAGTGTCCCATTTACATTCATTTGAAGTAAATACGAAGTTTACATGAAACTTCGCAATGAATATTATATCTTATCATGAAACTCAGTAATGAGATGCGACATCGCGTTTTAAGAAGCAATAGAACCCCATTTCTACGATACGTGGACAGCTGCAAACGCTATCTCCTTGCAAGGAAGTGTCGCATTTACATTCATTTGAAGTAAATACGAGGTTTACATGACACTTCGCAAAGAATGTTATATCTTATCATGAAACATAGAAATGAGATGCGATATCGCGTTTTAAGAAGCATTAGAACACTATTGCTACGATACGTAGACATCTGCAAACGCTACTTCCTTGCAAGGAAGTGTTGCATTTACATTCATTTGAAGTGAATACGAGGTATACATGAAACTTCGCAATGAATATTATATCTTATCATGAAACTCAGAAATGAGATGCGATATCGCGTTTTAAGAAGCATTAGAACCCCATTTCTACGATACGTAGACATCTGCAAACCCTATTTCCTTGAAAGGAAGTGTCGCATTTACATTCATTTGAAGTAAATACCAGGTTTACATGACACTTCGCAATGAATGTTATATCTTATCATGAAGCATAGAAATGAGATGCTATATCGCGTTATAAGAAGCATTAGAACACTATTGCTGCGATACGTAGACATCTGCAAGCGCTACATCCTTGCAAGGAAGTGTTGCATTTACATTCATTTGAAGTGAATACGAGGTACACATGACACTTCGCAATGAATATTATATCTTATCATGAAACTCAGAAATGAGATGCGATATCGCGTATTAAGAAGCATTTGAACTCTATTGCTTCGATACGTGGACATCTGCAAACGCTATTTCCTTGCAAGGAAGTGTCGCATTTACATTCATTTGAAGTAAATACGAGGTTTACATGACACTTCGCAAAGAATGTTATATCTTATCATGAAACATAGAAATGAGATGCGATATCGCTGTTTAAAAAGCATTAGAACACTACTGCCACGATACGTAGACATCTGCAAACGCTATTTCCTTGAAAGGAAGTGTCGCATTTGCATTCATTTGATGTAAATACGAGGTTTACATGACACTTCGCAATGAATGTTGTATCTTATCATGAAACATAGAAATGAGATGCGATATCGCGTTTTGAGAAACATTAGAACTCTATTGCTACGATACGTGGACAGCTGCAAACGCTATCTCCTTGCAAGGAAGTGTCGCATTTACATTCATTTGAAGTAAATACGAGGTTTACATGACACTTCGCAAAGAATGTTATATCTTATCATGAAACATAGAAATGAGATGCGATATCGCCTTTTAAGAACCATTAGAACTCCATTTCTACGATACGTAGACATCTGCAAACCCTATTTCCTTGAAAGGAAGTGTCGCATTTACATCCATTTGAAGTAAATAGGAGGTTTACATGACACTTCGCAATGAATGTTATATCTTATCATGAAGCATAGAAATGAGATGCTATATCGCGTTTTATGAAGCATTAGAACTCTATTGCTGCGATACGTAGACATCAGCAAGCGCTACATCCTTGCAAGGAAGTGTTGCATTTACATTCATTTGAAGTGAATACGAGGTACACATGAAACTTCGCAATGAATATTATATCTTATCATGAAACTCAGAAATGAGATGCGATATCGCGTTTTAAGAAGCAATAGAACCCCATTTCTACGATACGTGGACAGCTGCAAACGCTATTTCCTTGCAAGGAAGTGCCGCATTTACATTCATTTGAAGTAAATACGAGGTTTACATGACACTTCGCACTGAATGTTGTATCTTATCATGAAACATAGAAATGAGATGCTATATCGCGTTTTAAGAAGCATTAGAACACTATTGCTACGATACGTAGACATCTGCAAACGCTACTTCCTTGCAAGGAAGTGTTGCATTTACATTCATTTGAAGTGAATACGAGGTATACATGAAACTTCGCAATGAATATTATATCTTATCATGAAACTCAGAAATGAGATGCGATATCGCGTTTTAAGAAGCATTAGAACCCCATTTCTACGATACGTAGACATCTGCAAACCCTATTTCCTTGAAAGGAAGTGTCGCATTTACATTCATTTGAAGTAAATACCAGGTTTACATGACACTTCGCAATGAATGTTATATCTTATCATGAAGCATAGAAATGAGATGCTATATCGCGTTTTAAGAAGCATTAGAACTCTATTGCTGCGATACGTAGACATCTGCAAGCGCTACATCCTTGCAAGGAAGTGTTGCATTTACATTCATTTGAAGTGAATACGAGGTACACATGACACTTCGCAATGAATATTATATCTTATCATGAAACTCAGAAATGAGATGCGATATCGCGTATTTAGAAGCATTTGAACTCTATTGCTTCGATACGTGGACATCTGCAAACGCTATTTCCTTGCAAGGAAGTGTCGCATTTACATTCATTTGAAGTAAATACGAGGTTTACATGACACTTCGCAAAGAATGTTATATCTTATCATGAAACATAGAAATGAGATGCGATATCGCTGTTTAAAAAGCATTAGAACACTACTGCCACGATACGTAGACATCTGCAAACGCTATTTCCTTGAAAGGAAGTGTCGCATTTGCATTCATTTGAAGTAAATACGAGGTTTACATGACACTTCGCAATGAATGTTATATCTTATCATGAAACATAGAAATGAGATGCGATATCGCCTTTTAAGAAGCATTAGAACTCTATTGCTACGATACGTAGACATCTGCAAACGCTATTTCCTTGAAAGGAAGTGTTGCATTTACATTCATTTGAAGTGAATACGAGGTATACATGAAACTTCGCAATGAATATTATATCTTATCATGAAACTCAGAAATGAGATGCGATATCGCGTTTTAAGAAGCAATAGAACCCCATTTCTACGATACGTGGACAGCTGCAAACGCTATTTCCTTGCAAGGAAGTGCCGCATTTACATTCATTTGAAGTAAATACGAGGTTTACATGACACTTCGCAAAGAATGTTATATCTTATCATGAAACATAGAAATGAGATGCGATATCGCCTTTTAAGAAGCATTAGAACTCTATTGCTACGATACGTAGACATCTGCAAACGCTATTTCCTTGAAAGGAAGTGTTGCATTTACATTCATTTGAAGTGAATACGAGGTATACATGAAACTTCGCAATGAATATTATATCTTATCATGAAACTCAGAAATGAGATGCGATATCGCGTTTTAAGAACCATTAGAACTCCATTTGTACGATACGTAGACATCTGCAAACCCTATTTCCTTGAAAGGAAGTGTCGCATTTACATCCATTTGAAGTAAATAGGAGGTTTACATGACACTTCGCAATGAATGTTATATCTTATCATGAAGCATAGAAATGAGATGCTATATCGCGTTTTAAGAAGCATTAGAACTCTATTGCTGCGATACGTAGACATCAGCAAGCGCTACATCCTTGCAAGGAAGTGTTGCATTTACATTCATTTGTAGTAAATACGAGGTTAACATGACACTTCGCAATGAATGTTATATCTTATCATGAAGCATAGAAATGAGATGCGATATCGCGTTTTAAGAAGCACTAGAACTCTATTGCTACGATACGGAGACATCTGCAAACGCTACTTCCTTGCAAGAAGGTGTTGCATTTACATTCATTCGAAGTGAATACGAGGAATACATGACACTTCTCAATGAATGTTATATCTTATCATGAAACATAGAAATGAGATGCGATATCGCGTTTTAAGAAGCATTAGAACTCTATTTCTACGATACGTAGACATCTGCAAACGCTATTTCCTTGAAAGGAAGTGTCGCATTTACATTCATTTGAAGTAAATACGAGGTTTACATGACACTTCGCACTGAATGTTGTATCTTATCATGAAACATAGAAATGAGATGCGATATCGCGTTTTAAGAAGCATTAGAATACTATTGCTACGATACTTAGACATCTGCAAACGCTACTTCCTTGCAAGGAAGTGCTGCATTTACATTTATTTGAAGTGAATACGAGGTATACAAGAAACTTCGCAATGAATATTATATCTTATCATGAAACTCAGAAATGAGATGAGATATCGCGTTTTAAGAAGCATTAGAACCCTATTTCTACGATACGTAGACATCTGCAAACGCTATTTCCTTGAAAGGAAGTGTCGCATTTACATTCATTTGAAGTAAATACGAGGTCTACATGACACTTCGCAATGAATGTTATATCTTATCATGAAACATAGAAATGAGATGCGATATCGCGTTTTAAGAAGCATTAGAACACTATTACTACGATACGTAGACATCTGCAAACGCTATTTCCTTGAAAGGAAGTGTCGCATTTACATTCATTTGAAGTAAATACGAGGTCTACATGACACTTCGCAATGAATGTTATATCTTATCATGAAACATAGAAATGAGATGCGATATCGCGTTTTAAGAAGCATTAGAACACTATTACTACGATACGTAGACATCTGCAAACGCTACTTCCTTGCAAGGAAGTGTTGCATTTACATTCATTTGTAGTGAATACGAGGTATACATGAAACTTCGCAATGAATATTATATCTTATCATAAAACTCAGAAATGAGATGCGATATCGCGTTTTAAGAAGCATTAGAACCCCATTTCTACGATACGTAGACATCTGCAAACCCTATTTCCTTGAAAGGAAGTGTCGCATTTACATTCATTTGAAGTAAATACCAGGTTTACATGACACTTCGCAATGAATGTTATATCTTATCATGAAGCATAGAAATGAGATGCTATATCGCGTTTTAAGAAGCATTAGAACTCTATTGCTGCGATACGTAGACATCTGCAAGCGCTACATCCTTGCAAGGAAGTGTTGCATTTACATTCATTTGAAGTGAATACGAGGTACACATGACACTTCGCAATGAATATTATATCTTATCATGAAACTCAGAAATGAGATGCGATATCGCGTATTAAGAAGCATTTGAACTCTATTGCTTCGATACGTGGACATCTGCAAACGCTATTTCCTTGCAAGGAAGTGTCGCATTTACATTCATTTGAAGTAAATACGAGGTTTACATGACACTTCGCAAAGAATGTTATATCTTATCATGAAACATAGAAATGAGATGCGATATCGCTGTTTAAAAAGCATTAGAACACTACTGCCACGATACGTAGACATCTGCAAACGCTATTTCCTTGAAAGGATGTGTCGCATTTGCATTCATTCGAAGTAAATACGAGGTTTACATGACACTTCGCAATGAATGTTGTATCTTATCATGAAACATAGAAATGAGATGCGATATCGCGTTTTGAGAAACATTAGAACTCTATTGCTACGATACGTAGACATCTGCAAGCGCTATTTCCTTGAAAGGAAGTGTCCCATTTACATTCATTTGAAGTAAATACGAAGTTTACATGAAACTTCGCAATGAATATTATATCTTATCATGAAACTCAGTAATGAGATGCGATATCGCGTTTTAAGAAGCAATAGAACCCCATTTCTACGATACGTGGACAGCTGCAAACGCTATTTCCTTGCAAGGAAGTGTCGCATTTACATTCATTTGAAGTAAATACGAGGTTTACATGACACTTCGCAAAGAATGTTATATCTTATCATGAAACATAGAAATGAGATGCGATATCGCCTTTTAAGAAGCATTAGAACTCTATTGCTACGATACGTAGACATCTGCAAACGCTACTTCCTTGCAAGGAAGTGTTGCATTTACATTCATTTGAAGTGAATACGAGGTATACATGAAACTTCGCAATGAATATTATATCTTATCATAAAACTCAGAAATGAGATGCGATATCGCGTTTTAAGAAGCATTAGAACCCCATTTCTACGATACGTAGACATCTGCAAACCCTATTTCCTTGAAAGGAAGTGTCGCATTTACATTCATTTGAAGTAAATACCAGGTTTACATGACACTTCGCAATGAATGTCATATCTTATCATGAAGCATAGAAATGAGATGCTATATCGCGTTTTAAGAAGCATTAGAACTCTATTGCTGCGATACGTAGACATCTGCAAGCGCTACATCCTTGCAAGGAAGTGTTGCATTTACATTCAGTTGAAGTGAATACGAGGTACACATGACACTTCGCAATGAATATTATATCTTATCATGAAACTCAGGAATGAGATGCGATATCGCGTATTAAGAAGCATTTGAACTCTATTGCTTCGATACGTGGACATCTGCAAACGCTATTTCCTTGCAAGGAAGTGTCGCATTTACATTCATTTGAAGTAAATACGAGGTTTACATGACACTTCGCAAAGAATGTTATATCTTATCATGAAACATAGAAATGAGAAGCGATATCGCTGTTTAAAAAGCATTAGAACTCTACTGCCACGATACGTAGACATCTGCAAACGCTATTTCCTTGAAAGGAAGTGTCGCATTTGCATTCATTTGAAGTAAATACGAGGTTTACATGACACTTCGCAATGAATGTTGTATCTTATCATGAAACATAGAAATGAGATGCGATATCGCGTTTTGAGAAGCATTAGAACTCTATTGCTACGATACGTAGACATCTGCAAGCGCTATTTCCTTGAAAGGAAGTGTCCCATTTACATTCATTTGAAGTAAATACGAAGTTTACATGAAACTTCGCAATGAATATTATATCTTATCATGAAACTCAGTAATGAGATGCGATATCGCGTTTTAAGAAGCAATAGAACCCCATTTCTACGATACGTGGACAGCTGCAAACGCTATTTCCTTGCAAGGAAGTGTCGCATTTACATTCATTTGAAGTAAATACGAGGTTTACATGACACTTCGCAAAGAATGTTATATCTTATCATGAAACATAGAAATGAGATGCGATATCGCCTTTTAAGAAGCATTAGAACTCTATTGCTACGATACGTAGACATCTGCAAACGCTATTTCCTTGAAAGGAAGTGTCGCCTTTACATTCATTTGAAGTAAATACGAGGTTTACATGACACTTCGCAATGAATGTTATATCTTATCATGAAACATAGAAATGAGATGCTATATCGCGCATTAAGAAGCATTAGAACTCTATTGCTACGATACGTAGACATCCGCAAACACTACTTCCACGCAAGAAGGTGTTGCATTTACATTCATTTGAAGTGAATACGATGTATACATGACACTTCGCAATGAATATTATATCTTATCATGAGACTCAGAAGTGAGATGCGATATCGCGTTTTAAAAAGCATTAGAACTCTATTGCTACGATGCGTAGACATCTGCAAACGCTATATCCCTGAAAGGAAGTGTCGCATTTACATGCATTTGAAGTAAATACGAGGTTTACATGACACTTCGCAATGAATGTTATATCTTATCATGAAACTCAGAAATGAGATGCGATATCGCTGTTTCAAAAGCATTAGAATTCTACTGCCACGATACGTAGACATCTGCAAACGCTATTTCCTTGAAAGGAAGTGTCGCATTTACATTCATTTCAAGTAAATACGAGGTTTACATGACACTTCGCAATGAATGTTATATCTTATCATGAAACATAGAAATGAGATGCGATATCGCCTTTTAAGAAGCATTAGAACTCTATTGCTACGATACGTAGACATCTGCAAACGCTACTTCCTTGCAAGGAAGTGTTGCATTTACATTCATTTGAAGTGAATACGAGGTATACATGAAACTTCGCAATGAATATTATATCTTATCATAAAACTCAGAAATGAGATGCGATATCGCGTTTTAAGAAGCATTAGAACCCCATTTCTACGATACGTAGACATCTGCAAACCCTATTTCCTTGAAAGGAAGTGTCGCATTTACATTCATTTGAAGTAAATACCAGGTTTACATGACACTTCGCAATGAATGTTATATCTTATCATGAAGCATAGAAATGAGATGCTATATCGCGTTTTAAGAAGCATTAGAACTCTATTGCTGCGATACGTAGACATCTGCAAGCGCTACATCCTTGCAAGGAAGTGTTGCATTTACATTCATTTGAAGTGAATACGAGGTACACATGACACTTCGCAATGAATATTATATCTTATCATGAAACTCAGAAATGAGATGCGATAT
This sequence comes from Xylocopa sonorina, assembly GCF_050948175.1. Classification (NCBI taxonomy): domain Eukaryota; kingdom Metazoa; phylum Arthropoda; class Insecta; order Hymenoptera; family Apidae; genus Xylocopa; species Xylocopa sonorina. The sequence continues at coordinate 74,255 of NW_027490550.1, forward strand.
CGCGTATTAAGAAGCATTTGAACTCTATTGCTTCGATACGTGGACATCTGCAAACGCTATTTCCTTGCAAGGAAGTGTCGCATTTACATTCATTTGAAGTAAATACGAGGTTTACATGACACTTCGCAAAGAATGTTATATCTTATCATGAAACATAGAAATGAGATGCGATATCGCTGTTTAAAAAGCATTAGAACTCTACTGCCACGATACGTAGACATCTGCAAACGCTATTTCCTTGAAAGGAAGTGTCGCATTTGCATTCATTTGAAGTAAATACGAGGTTTACATGACACTTCGCAATGAATGTTGTATCTTATCATGAAACATAGAAATGAGATGCGATATCGCGTTTTGAGAAGCATTAGAACTCTATTGCTACGATACGTAGACATCTGCAAGCGCTATTTCCTTGAAAGGAAGTGTCCCATTTACATTCATTTGAAGTAAATACGAAGTTTACATGAAACTTCGCAATGAATATTATATCTTATCATGAAACTCAGTAATGAGATGCGATATCGCGTTTTAAGAAGCAATAGAACCCCATTTCTACGATACGTGGACAGCTGCAAACGCTATTTCCTTGCAAGGAAGTGTCGCATTTACATTCATTTGAAGTAAATACGAGGTCTACATGACACTTCGCAATGAATGTTATATCTTATCATGAAACATAGAAATGAGATGCGATATCGCGTTTTAAGAAGCATTAGAACACTATTACTACGATACGTAGACATCTGCAAACGCTATTTCCTTGAAAGGAAGTGTCGCATTTACATTCATTTGAAGTAAATACGAGGTCTACATGACACTTCGCAATGAATGTTATATCTTATCATGAAACATAGAAATGAGATGCGATATCGCGTTTTAAGAAGCATTAGAACACTATTACTACGATACGTAGACATCTGCAAACGCTACTTCCTTGCAAGGAAGTGTTGCATTTACATTCATTTGTAGTGAATACGAGGTATACATGAAACTTCGCAATGAATATTATATCTTATCATAAAACTCAGAAATGAGATGCGATATCGCGTTTTAAGAAGCATTAGAACCCCATTTCTACGATACGTAGACATCTGCAAACCCTATTTCCTTGAAAGGAAGTGTCGCATTTACATTCATTTGAAGTAAATACCAGGTTTACATGACACTTCGCAATGAATGTTATATCTTATCATGAAGCATAGAAATGAGATGCTATATCGCGTTTTAAGAAGCATTAGAACTCTATTGCTGCGATACGTAGACATCTGCAAGCGCTACATCCTTGCAAGGAAGTGTTGCATTTACATTCATTTGAAGTGAATACGAGGTACACATGACACTTCGCAATGAATATTATATCTTATCATGAAACTCAGAAATGAGATGCGATATCGCGTATTAAGAAGCATTTGAACTCTATTGCTTCGATACGTGGACATCTGCAAACGCTATTTCCTTGCAAGGAAGTGTCGCATTTACATTCATTTGAAGTAAATACGAGGTTTACATGACACTTCGCAAAGAATGTTATATCTTATCATGAAACATAGAAATGAGATGCGATATCGCTGTTTAAAAAGCATTAGAACACTACTGCCACGATACGTAGACATCTGCAAACGCTATTTCCTTGAAAGGATGTGTCGCATTTGCATTCATTCGAAGTAAATACGAGGTTTACATGACACTTCGCAATGAATGTTGTATCTTATCATGAAACATAGAAATGAGATGCGATATCGCGTTTTGAGAAACATTAGAACTCTATTGCTACGATACGTAGACATCTGCAAGCGCTATTTCCTTGAAAGGAAGTGTCCCATTTACATTCATTTGAAGTAAATACGAAGTTTACATGAAACTTCGCAATGAATATTATATCTTATCATGAAACTCAGTAATGAGATGCGATATCGCGTTTTAAGAAGCAATAGAACCCCATTTCTACGATACGTGGACAGCTGCAAACGCTATTTCCTTGCAAGGAAGTGTCGCATTTACATTCATTTGAAGTAAATACGAGGTTTACATGACACTTCGCAAAGAATGTTATATCTTATCATGAAACATAGAAATGAGATGCGATATCGCCTTTTAAGAAGCATTAGAACTCTATTGCTACGATACGTAGACATCTGCAAACGCTACTTCCTTGCAAGGAAGTGTTGCATTTACATTCATTTGAAGTGAATACGAGGTATACATGAAACTTCGCAATGAATATTATATCTTATCATAAAACTCAGAAATGAGATGCGATATCGCGTTTTAAGAAGCATTAGAACCCCATTTCTACGATACGTAGACATCTGCAAACCCTATTTCCTTGAAAGGAAGTGTCGCATTTACATTCATTTGAAGTAAATACCAGGTTTACATGACACTTCGCAATGAATGTCATATCTTATCATGAAGCATAGAAATGAGATGCTATATCGCGTTTTAAGAAGCATTAGAACTCTATTGCTGCGATACGTAGACATCTGCAAGCGCTACATCCTTGCAAGGAAGTGTTGCATTTACATTCAGTTGAAGTGAATACGAGGTACACATGACACTTCGCAATGAATATTATATCTTATCATGAAACTCAGGAATGAGATGCGATATCGCGTATTAAGAAGCATTTGAACTCTATTGCTTCGATACGTGGACATCTGCAAACGCTATTTCCTTGCAAGGAAGTGTCGCATTTACATTCATTTGAAGTAAATACGAGGTTTACATGACACTTCGCAAAGAATGTTATATCTTATCATGAAACATAGAAATGAGAAGCGATATCGCTGTTTAAAAAGCATTAGAACTCTACTGCCACGATACGTAGACATCTGCAAACGCTATTTCCTTGAAAGGAAGTGTCGCATTTGCATTCATTTGAAGTAAATACGAGGTTTACATGACACTTCGCAATGAATGTTGTATCTTATCATGAAACATAGAAATGAGATGCGATATCGCGTTTTGAGAAGCATTAGAACTCTATTGCTACGATACGTAGACATCTGCAAGCGCTATTTCCTTGAAAGGAAGTGTCCCATTTACATTCATTTGAAGTAAATACGAAGTTTACATGAAACTTCGCAATGAATATTATATCTTATCATGAAACTCAGTAATGAGATGCGATATCGCGTTTTAAGAAGCAATAGAACCCCATTTCTACGATACGTGGACAGCTGCAAACGCTATTTCCTTGCAAGGAAGTGTCGCATTTACATTCATTTGAAGTAAATACGAGGTTTACATGACACTTCGCAAAGAATGTTATATCTTATCATGAAACATAGAAATGAGATGCGATATCGCCTTTTAAGAAGCATTAGAACTCTATTGCTACGATACGTAGACATCTGCAAACGCTATTTCCTTGAAAGGAAGTGTCGCCTTTACATTCATTTGAAGTAAATACGAGGTTTACATGACACTTCGCAATGAATGTTATATCTTATCATGAAACATAGAAATGAGATGCTATATCGCGCATTAAGAAGCATTAGAACTCTATTGCTACGATACGTAGACATCCGCAAACACTACTTCCACGCAAGAAGGTGTTGCATTTACATTCATTTGAAGTGAATACGATGTATACATGACACTTCGCAATGAATATTATATCTTATCATGAGACTCAGAAGTGAGATGCGATATCGCGTTTTAAAAAGCATTAGAACTCTATTGCTACGATGCGTAGACATCTGCAAACGCTATATCCCTGAAAGGAAGTGTCGCATTTACATGCATTTGAAGTAAATACGAGGTTTACATGACACTTCGCAATGAATGTTATATCTTATCATGAAACTCAGAAATGAGATGCGATATCGCTGTTTCAAAAGCATTAGAATTCTACTGCCACGATACGTAGACATCTGCAAACGCTATTTCCTTGAAAGGAAGTGTCGCATTTACATTCATTTCAAGTAAATACGAGGTTTACATGACACTTCGCAATGAATGTTATATCTTATCATGAAACATAGAAATGAGATGCGATATCGCCTTTTAAGAAGCATTAGAACTCTATTGCTACGATACGTAGACATCTGCAAACGCTACTTCCTTGCAAGGAAGTGTTGCATTTACATTCATTTGAAGTGAATACGAGGTATACATGAAACTTCGCAATGAATATTATATCTTATCATAAAACTCAGAAATGAGATGCGATATCGCGTTTTAAGAAGCATTAGAACCCCATTTCTACGATACGTAGACATCTGCAAACCCTATTTCCTTGAAAGGAAGTGTCGCATTTACATTCATTTGAAGTAAATACCAGGTTTACATGACACTTCGCAATGAATGTTATATCTTATCATGAAGCATAGAAATGAGATGCTATATCGCGTTTTAAGAAGCATTAGAACTCTATTGCTGCGATACGTAGACATCTGCAAGCGCTACATCCTTGCAAGGAAGTGTTGCATTTACATTCATTTGAAGTGAATACGAGGTACACATGACACTTCGCAATGAATATTATATCTTATCATGAAACTCAGAAATGAGATGCGATATCGCGTATTAAGAAGCATTTGAACTCTATTGCTTCGATACGTGGACATCTGCAAACGCTATTTCCTTGCAAGGAAGTGTCGCATTTACATTCATTTGAAGTAAATACGAGGTTTACATGACACTTCGCAAAGAATGTTATATCTTATCATGAAACATAGAAATGAGATGCGATATCGCTGTTTAAAAAGCATTAGAACTCTACTGCCACGATACGTAGACATCTGCAAACGCTATTTCCTTGAAAGGAAGTGTCGCATTTGCATTCATTTGAAGTAAATACGAGGTTTACATGACACTTCGCAATGAATGTTGTATCTTATCATGAAACATAGAAATGAGATGCGATATCGCGTTTTGAGAAGCATTAGAACTCTATTGCTACGATACGTAGACATCTGCAAGCGCTATTTCCTTGAAAGGAAGTGTCCCATTTACATTCATTTGAAGTAAATACGAAGTTTACATGAAACTTCGCAATGAATATTATATCTTATCATGAAACTCAGTAATGAGATGCGATATCGCGTTTTAAGAAGCAATAGAACCCCATTTCTACGATACGTGGACAGCTGCAAACGCTATTTCCTTGCAAGGAAGTGTCGCATTTACATTCATTTGAAGTAAATACGAGGTTTACATGACACTTCGCAAAGAATGTTATATCTTATCATGAAACATAGAAATGAGATGCGATATCGCCTTTTAAGAAGCATTAGAACTCTATTGCTACGATACGTAGACATCTGCAAACGCTATTTCCTTGAAAGGAAGTGTCGCCTTTACATTCATTTGAAGTAAATACGAGGTTTACATGACACTTCGCAATGAATGTTATATCTTATCATGAAACATAGAAATGAGATGCTATATCGCGCATTAAGAAGCATTAGAACTCTATTGCTACGATACGTAGACATCCGCAAACACTACTTCCACGCAAGAAGGTGTTGCATTTACATTCATTTGAAGTGAATACGATGTATACATGACACTTCGCAATGAATATTATATCTTATCATGAGACTCAGAAGTGAGATGCGATATCGCGTTTTAAAAAGCATTAGAACTCTATTGCTACGATGCGTAGACATCTGCAAACGCTATATCCCTGAAAGGAAGTGTCGCATTTACATGCATTTGAAGTAAATACGAGGTTTACATGACACTTCGCAATGAATGTTATATCTTATCATGAAACTCAGAAATGAGATGCGATATCGCTGTTTCAAAAGCATTAGAATTCTACTGCCACGATACGTAGACATCTGCAAACGCTATTTCCTTGAAAGGAAGTGTCGCATTTACATTCATTTCAAGTAAATACGAGGTTTACATGACACTTCGCAATGAATGTTATATCTTATCATGAAACATAGAAATGAGATGCGATATCGCGTTTTAAGAAGCATTAGAAATCTATTGCTACGATACGTAGACATCTGCAAACGCTATTTCCTTGCAAGGAAGTGTCGCATTTACGTTCTTTTGAAGTGAATACGAGGTTTACATGACACTTTGCAATGAATATTAAATCTTATCATGAAACATAGAAATGAGATGCGATATCTCTTTTTAAGAAGCATTTGAACTCTATTGCTTCGATACGTAGATATCTGCAAACGCTATTTCCTTAAGAGGAAGTGTCGCACTTACATTCATTAGAAGTAAATACGAGGTATACATGACACTTCGCAATGAATAACATATCTTATCATAAAACTCAGAAATGAGATGCGATATCGCGTTTTAAGAAGCATTAGAATTCTATTGCTACGATACGTAGATATCTGCAAACGCTATTTCCTTAAGGGGAAGTGTCGCACTTACATTCATTCGAAGTAAATACGAGGTTTACATGAGACTTCGCAATGAATATTATATCTTCTAATGAAACTCAGAAAAAAGATGCGATATTGCGTTTTAAGAAGCATTAGAATTCTATTGCTACTATGCGTAGACATCTGGAAACGCTATTTCCTAGCAAGGAAGTGTCGCATTTACATTCATTTGAAGTGAATACGAGGTATACATGAAACGTCGCAATGAATATTATATCTTATCATGATACTCAGAAGTGAGATGCGATATCGCGTTTTAAGAAGCATTAGAACCCTATTTCTACGATACGTAGACATCTGCAAATGCTATTTTCTTGAAAGGAAGTGTCGCATTTACATTCATTTGTAGTAAATACGAGGTTAACATGACACTTCGCAATGAATGTTATATCTTATCATGAAGCATAGAAATGAGATGCGATATCGCGTTTTAAGAAGCATTAGAACTCTATTGCTACGATACGGAGACATCTGCAAACGCTACTTCCTTGCAAGAAGGTGTTGCATTTACATTCATTCGAAGTGAATACGAGGATTACATGACACTTCTCAATGAATGTTATATCTTATGATGAAACATAGAAATGAGATGCGATATCGCGTTTTAAGAAGCATTAGAACTCTATTTCTACGATACGTAGACATCTGCAAACGCTACTTCCTTGCAAGGAAGTGTTGCATTTACATTCATTTGAAGTGAATACGAGGTATACATGAAACTTCGCAATGAATATTATATCTTATCATAAAACTCAGAAATGAGATGCGATATCGCGTTTTAAGAAGCATTAGAACCCCATTTCTACGATACGTAGACATCTGCAAACCCTATTTCCTTGAAAGGAAGTGTCGCATTTACATTCATTTGAAGTAAATACCAGGTTTACATGACACCTCGCAATGAATGTTATATCTTATCATGAAGCATAGAAATGAGATGCTATATCGCGTTTTAAGAAGCATTAGAATTCTATTGCTGCGATACGTAGACATCTGCAAGCGCTATTTCCTTGCAAGGAAGTGTCGCATTTACATTCATTTGAAATAAATACGAGGTTTACATGACACTTCGCAAAGAATGTTATATCTTATCATGAAACATAGAAATGAGATGCGATATCGCTGTTTAAAAAGCATTAGAACTCTACTGCCACGATACGTAGACATCTGCAAACGCTATTTCCTTGAAAGGAAGTGTCGCATTTGCATTCATTTGAAGTAAATACGAGGTTTACATGACACTTCGCAATGAATGTTGTATCTTATCATGAAACATAGAAATGTGATGCGATATCGCGTTTTGAGAAGCATTAGAACTCTATTGCTACGATACGTAGACATCTGCAAGCGCTATTTCCTTGAAAGGAAGTGTCCCATTTACATTCATTTGAAGTAAATACGAAGTTTACATGAAACTTCGCAATGAATATCATATCTTATCATGAAACTCAGTAATGAGATGCGATATCGCGTTTTAAGAAGCAATAGAACCCCATTTCTACGATACGTGGACAGCTGCAAACGCTATTTCCTTGCAAGGAAGTGTCGCATTTACATTCATTTGAAGTAAATACGAGGTTTACATGACACTTCGCAAAGAATGTTATATCTTATCATGAAACATAGAAATGAGATGCGATATCGCCTTTTAAGAAGCATTAGACCTCTATTGCTACGATACGTAGACATCTGCAAACGCTATTTCCTTGAAAGGAAGTGTCGCCCTTACATTCATTTGAAGTAAATACGAGGTTTACATGACACTTCGCAAAGAATGTTATATCTTATCATGAAACATAGAAATGAGATGCGATATCGCCTTTTAAGAAGCATTAGAACTCTATTGCTACGATACGTAGACATCTGCAAACGCTATTTCCTTGAAAGGAAGTGTCGCCTTTACATTCATTTGAAGTAAATACGAGGTTTACATGACACTTCGCAATGAATGTTATATCTTATCATGAAACATAGAAATGAGATGCTATATCGCGCATTAAGAAGCATTAGAACTCTATTGCTACGATACGTAGACATCCGCAAACACTACTTCCACGCAAGAAGGTGTTGCATTTACATTCATTTGAAGTGAATACGATGTATACATGACACTTCGCAATGAATATTACATCTTATCATGAGACTCAGAAGTGAGATGCGATATCGCGTTTTAAAAAGCATTAGAACTCTATTGCTACGATGCGTAGACATCTGCAAACGCTATATCCCTGAAAGGATGTGTCGCATTTACATGCATTTGAAGTAAATACGAGGTTTACATGACACTTCGCAATGAATGTTATATCTTATCATGAAACTCAGAAATGAGATGCGATATCGCTGTTTCAAAAGCATTAGAATTCTACTGCCACGATACGTAGACATCTGCAAACGCTATTTCCTTGCAAGGAAGTGTCGCATTTACATTCATTTGAAATAAATACGAGGTTTACATGACACTTCGCAAAGAATGTTATATCTTATCATGAAACATAGAAATGAGATGCGATATCGCTGTTTAAAAAGCATTAGAACTCTACTGCCACGATACGTAGACATCTGCAAACGCTATTTCCTTGAAAGGAAGTGTCGCATTTGCATTCATTTGAAGTAAATACGAGGTTTACATGACACTTCGCAATGAATGTTGTATCTTATCATGAAACATAGAAATGTGATGCGATATCGCGTTTTGAGAAGCATTAGAACTCTATTGCTACGATACGTAGACATCTGCAAGCGCTATTTCCTTGAAAGGAAGTGTCCCATTTACATTCATTTGAAGTAAGTACGAAGTTTACATGAAACTTCGCAATGAATATCATATCTTATCATGAAACTCAGTAATGAGATGCGATATCGCGTTTTAAGAAGCAATAGAACCCCATTTCTACGATACGTGGACAGCTGCAAACGCTATTTCCTTGCAAGGAAGTGTCGCATTTACATTCATTTGAAGTAAATACGAGGTTTACATGACACTTCGCAAAGAATGTTATATCTTATCATGAAACATAGAAATGAGATGCGATATCGCCTTTTAAGAAGCATTAGACCTCTATTGCTACGATACGTAGACATCTGCAAACGCTATTTCCTTGAAAGGAAGTGTCGCCCTTACATTCATTTGAAGTAAATACGAGGTTTACATGACACTTCGCAAAGAATGTTATATCTTATCATGAAACATAGAAATGAGATGCGATATCGCCTTTTAAGAAGCATTAGAACTCTATTGCTACGATACGTAGACATCTGCAAACGCTATTTCCTTGAAAGGAAGTGTCGCCTTTACATTCATTTGAAGTAAATACGAGGTTTACATGACACTTCGCAATGAATGTTATATCTTATCATGAAACATAGAAATGAGATGCTATATCGCGCATTAAGAAGCATTAGAACTCTATTGCTACGATACGTAGACATCCGCAAACACTACTTCCACGCAAGAAGGTGTTGCATTTACATTCATTTGAAGTGAATACGATGTATACATGACACTTCGCAATGAATATTACATCTTATCATGAGACTCAGAAGTGAGATGCGATATCGCGTTTTAAAAAGCATTAGAACTCTATTGCTACGATGCGTAGACATCTGCAAACGCTATATCCCTGAAAGGAAGTGTCGCATTTACATGCATTTGAAGTAAATACGAGGTTTACATGACACTTCGCAATGAATGTTATATCTTATCATGAAACTCAGAAATGAGATGCGATATCGCTGTTTCAAAAGCATTAGAATTCTACTGCCACGATACGTAGACATCTGCAAACGCTATTTCCTTGAAAGGAAGTGTCGCATTTACATTCATTTCAAGTAAATACGAGGTTTACATGACACTTCGCAATGAATGTTATATCTTATCATGAAACATAGAAATGAGATGCGATATCGCCTTTTAAGAAGCATTAGAACTCTATTGCTACGATACGTAGACATCTGCAAACGCTACTTCCTTGCAAGGAAGTGTTGCATTTACATTCATTTGAAGTGAATACGAGGTATACATGAAACTTCGCAATGAATATTATATCTTATCATAAAACTCAGAAATGAGATGCGATATCGCGTTTTAAGAAGCATTAGAACCCCATTTCTACGATACGTAGACATCTGCAAACCCTATTTCCTTGAAAGGAAGTGTCGCGTTTACATTCATTTGAAGTAAATACCAGGTTTACATGACACTTCGCAATGAATGTTATATCTTATCATGAAGCATAGAAATGAGATGCTATATCGCGTTTTAAGAAGCATTAGAACTCTATTGCTGCGATACGTAGACATCTGCAAGCGCTACATCCTTGCAAGGAAGTGTTGCATTTACATTCATTTGAAGTGAATACGAGGTACACATGACACTTCGCAATGAATATTATATCTTATCATGAAACTCAGAAATGAGATGCGATATCGCGTATTAAGAAGCATTTGAACTCTATTGCTTCGATACGTGGACATCTGCAAACGCTATTTCCTTGCAAGGAAGTGTCGCATTTACATTCATTTGAAGTAAATACGAGGTTTACATGACACTTCGCAAAGAATGTTATATCTTATCATGAAACATAGAAATGAGATGCGATATCGCCTTTTAAGAAGCATTAGAACTCTATTGCTACGATACGTAGACATCTGCAAACGCTATTTCCTTGAAAGGAAGTGTCGCCTTTACATTCATTTGAAGTAAATACGAGGTTTACATGACACTTCGCAATGAATGTTATATCTTATCATGAAACATAGAAATGAGATGCTATATCGCGCATTAAGAAGCATTAGAACTCTATTGCTACGATACGTAGACATCCGCAAACACTACTTCCACGCAAGAAGGTGTTGCATTTACATTCATTTGAAGTGAATACGATGTATACATGACACTTCGCAATGAATATTATATCTTATCATGAGACTCAGAAGTGAGATGCGATATCGCGTTTTAAAAAGCATTAGAACTCTATTGCTACGATGCGTAGACATCTGCAAACGCTATATCCCTGAAAGGAAGAGTCGCATTTACATGCATTTGAAGTAAATACGAGGTTTACATGACACTTCGCAATGAATGTTATATCTTATCATGAAACTCAGAAATGAGATGCGATATCGCTGTTTCAAAAGCATTAGAATTCTACTGCCACGATACGTAGACATCTGCAAACGCTATTTCCTTGAAAGGAAGTGTCGCATTTACATTCATTTCAAGTAAATACGAGGTTTACATGACACTTCGCAATGAATGTTATATCTTATCATGAAACATAGAAATGAGATGCGATATCGCGTTTTAAGAAGCATTAGAAATCTATTGCTACGATACGTAGACATCTGCAAACGCTATTTCCTTGCAAGGAAGTGTCGCATTTACGTTCTTTTGAAGTGAATACGAGGTTTACATGACACTTTGCAATGAATATTAAATCTTATCATGAAACATAGAAATGAGATGCGATATCTCTTTTTAAGAAGCATTTGAACTCTATTGCTTCGATACGTAGATATCTGCAAACGCTATTTCCTTAAGAGGAAGTGTCGCACTTACATTCATTAGAAGTAAATACGAGGTATACATGACACTTCGCAATGAATAACATATCTTATCATAAAACTCAGAAATGAGATGCGATATCGCGTTTTAAGAAGCATTAGAATTCTATTGCTACGATACGTAGATATCTGCAAACGCTATTTCCTTAAGAGGAAGTGTCGCACTTACATTCATTCGAAGTAAATACGAGGTTTACATGAGACTTCGCAATGAATATTATATCTTCTAATGAAACTCAGAAAAGAGATGCGATATTGCGTTTTAAGAAGCATTAGAATTCTATTGCTACTATGCGTAGACATCTGGAAACGCTATTTCCTAGCAAGGAAGTGTCGCATTTACATTCATTTGAAGTGAATACGAGGTATACATGAAACGTCGCAATGAATATTATATCTTATCATGATACTCAGAAATGAGATGCGATATCGCGTTTTAAGAAGCATTAGAACCCTATTTCTACGATACGTAGACATCTGCAAATGCTATTTTCTTGAAAGGAAGTGTCGCATTTACATTCATTTGTAGTAAATACGAGGTTAACATGACACTTCGCAATGAATGTTATATCTTATCATGAAGCATAGAAATGAGATGCGATATCGCGTTTTAAGAAGCATTAGAACTCTATTGCTACGATACGGAGACATCTGCAAACGCTACTTCCTTGCAAGAAGGTGTTGCATTTACATTCATTCGAAGTGAATACGAGGAATACATGACACTTCTCAATGAATGTTATATCTTATCATGAAACATAGAAATGAGATGCGATATCGCGTTTTAAGAAGCATTAGAACTCTATTTCTACGATACGTAGACATCTGCAAACGCTACTTCCTTGCAAGGAAGTGTTGCATTTACATTCATTTGAAGTGAATACGAGGTATACATGAAACTTCGCAATGAATATTATATCTTATCATAAAACTCAGAAATGAGATGCGATATCGCGTTTTAAGAAGCATTAGAACCCCATTTCTACGATACGTAGACATCTGCAAACCCTATTTCCTTGAAAGGAAGTGTCGCATTTACATTCATTTGAAGTAAATACCAGGTTTACATGACACTTCGCAATGAATGTTATATCTTATCATGAAGCATAGAAATGAGATGCTATATCGCGTTTTAAGAAGCATTAGAACTCTATTGCTGCGATACGTAGACATCTGCAAGCGCTATTTCCTTGCAAGGAAGTGTCGCATTTACATTCATTTGAAGTAAATACGAGGTTTACATGACACTTCGCAAAGAATGTTATATCTTATCATGAAACATAGAAATGAGATGCGATATCGCTGTTTAAAAAGCATTAGAACTCTACTGCCACGATACGTAGACATCTGCAAACGCTATTTCCTTGAAAGGAAGTGTCGCATTTGCATTCATTTGAAGTAAATACGAGGTTTACATGACACTTCGCAATGAATGTTGTATCTTATCATGAAACATAGAAATGTGATGCGATATCGCGTTTTGAGAAGCATTAGAACTCTATTGCTACGATACGTAGACATCTGCAAGCGCTATTTCCTTGAAAGGAAGTGTCCCATTTACATTCATTTGAAGTAAATACGAAGTTTACATGAAACTTCGCAATGAATATCATATCTTATCATGAAACTCAGTAATGAGATGCGATATCGCGTTTTAAGAAGCAATAGAACCCCATTTCTACGATACGTGGACAGCTGCAAACGCTATTTCCTTGCAAGGAAGTGTCGCATTTACATTCATTTGAAGTAAATACGAGGTTTACATGACACTTCGCAAAGAATGTTATATCTTATCATGAAACACAGAAATGAGATGCGATATCGCCTTTTAAGAAGCATTAGACCTCTATTGCTACGATACGTAGACATCTGCAAACGCTATTTCCTTGAAAGGAAGTGTCGCCCTTACATTCATTTGAAGTAAATACGAGGTTTACATGACACTTCGCAATGTATGTTATATCTTACCATGAAACATAGAAATGAGATGCGATATCGCGTTTTAAGAAGCATTAGAACTCTATTGCTACGATACGTAGACATCTGCAAACGCTATTTCCTTGAAAGGAAGTGTCGCATTTATATTCATTTGAAGTAAATACGAGGTTTACATGACACTTCGCAATGAATGTTATATCATATCATGAAACTCAGAACTGAGATGCGATATCGCGTATTAAGAAGCATTAGAACCCTATTTCTACGATACGTAGACATCTGCAAACGCTATTTCCTTGCAAGGAAGTGTCGCATTTACATTCATTTGAAGTAAATACGAGGTTTGCGTGACACTTCTCAAAGAATGGTATATCTTATCATGAAACAGAGAAATGAGATGCGATATCGCCTTTTAAGAAGCATTAGAACTCTATTGCTACGATACGTAGACATCTGCAAACGCTATTTCCTTGAAAGGAAGTGTCGCCTTTACATTCATTTGAAGTAAATACGAGGTTTACATGACACTTCGCAATGAATGTTATATCTTATCATGAAACATAGAAATGAGATGCTATATCGCGTTTTAAGAAGCATTAGAAATCTATTGCTACGAAACGTTCACATCTGCAAACGCTATTTCCTTGAAAGGAAGTGTCGCATTTACATTCATTCGAAGTAAATACGAGGTCTACATGACACTTCGCAATGAATGTTATATCTTATCACGAAACATAGAAATGAGATGCGATATCGCGTTTTAAGAAACATTAGAACTCTACTGCAACGATACGTAGACATCTGCAAACGCTACTTCTTTGCAAGGAAGTGTTGCATTTACATTCATTTGAAGTGAATACGAGGTATACATGACAGTTCGCAATGAATGTTATATCTTATCATGAAACATAGAAATGAGATGCGATATCGCGCATTAAGAAGCATTAGAACTCTATTGCTACGATACGTAGACATCTGCAAACACTACTTCCATGCAAGAAGGTGTTGCATTTACATTCATTTGAAGTGAATACGATGTATACATGACACTTCGCAATGAATATTATATCTTATCATGAGACTCAGAAGTGAGATGCGATATCGCGTTTTAAAAAGCATTAGAACTCTATTGCTACGATGCGTAGACATCTGCAAACGCTATATCCCTGAAAGGAAGTGTCGCATTTACATGCATTTGAAGTAAATACGAGGTTTACATGACACTTCGCAATGAATGTTATATCTTATCATGAAACTCAGAAATGAGATGCGATATCGCTGTTTCAAAAGCATTAGAATTCTACTGCCACGATACGTAGACATCTGCAAACGCTATTTCCTTGAAAGGAAGTGTCGCATTTACATTCATTTCAAGTAAATACGAGGTTTACATGACACTTCGCAATGAATGTTATATCTTATCATGAAACATAGAAATGAGATGCGATATCGCGTTTTAAGAAGCATTAGAAATCTATTGCTACGATACGTAGACATCTGCAAACGCTATTTCCTTGCAAGGAAGTGTCGCATTTACGTTCTTTTGAAGTGAATACGAGGTTTACATGACACTTTGCAATGAATATTAAATCTTATCATGAAACATAGAAATGAGATGCGATATCTCTTTTTAAGAAGCATTTGAACTCTATTGCTTCGATACGTAGATATCTGCAAACGCTATTTCCTTAAGAGGAAGTGTCGCACTTACATTCATTAGAAGCAAATACGAGGTATACATGACACTTCGCAATGAATAACATATCTTATCATAAAACTCAGAAATGAGATGCGATATCGCGTTTTAAGAAGCATTAGAATTCTATTGCTACGATACGTAGATATCTGCAAACGCTATTTCCTTAAGAGGAAGTGTCGCACTTACATTCATTCGAAGTAAATACGAGGTTTACATGAGACTTCGCAATGAATATTATATCTTCTCATGAAACTCAGAAAAGAGATGCGATATTGCGTTTTAAGAAGCATTAGAATTCTATTGCTACTATGCGTAGACATCTGGAAACGCTATTTCCTAGCAAGGAAGTGTCGCATTTACATTCATTTGAAGTGAATACGAGGTATACATGAAACGTCGCAATGAATATTATATCTTATCATGATACTCAGAAATGAGATGCGATATCGCGTTTTAAGAAGCATTAGAACCCTATTTCTACGATACGTAGACATCTGCAAATGCTATTTTCTTGAAAGGAAGTGTCGCATTTACATTCATTTGTAGTAAATACGAGGTTAACATGACACTTCGCAATGAATGTTATATCTTATCATGAAGCATAGAAATGAGATGCGATATCGCGTTTTAAGAAGCACTAGAACTCTATTGCTACGATACGGAGACATCTGCAAACGCTACTTCCTTGCAAGAAGGTGTTGCATTTACATTCATTCGAAGTGAATACGAGGAATACATGACACTTCTCAATGAATGTTATATCTTATCATGAAACATAGAAATGAGATGCGATATCGCGTTTTAAGAAGCATTAGAACTCTATTTCTACGATACGTAGACATCTGCAAACGCTATTTCCTTGAAAGGAAGTGTCGCATTTACATTCATTTGAAGTAAATACGAGGTTTACATGACACTTCGCACTGAATGTTGTATCTTATCATGAAACATAGAAATGAGATGCGATATCGCGTTTTAAGAAGCATTAGAATACTATTGCTACGATACTTAGACATCTGCAAACGCTACTTCCTTGCAAGGAAGTGCTGCATTTACATTTATTTGAAGTTAATACGAGGTATACAAGAAACTTCGCAATGAATATTATATCTTATCATGAAACTCAGAAATGAGATGAGATATCGCGTTTTAAGAAGCATTAGAACCCTATTTCTACGATACGTAGACATCTGCAAACGCTATTTCCTTGAAAGGAAGTGTCGCATTTACATTCATTTGAAGTAAATACGAGGTCTACATGACACTTCGCAATGAATGTTATATCTTATCATGAAACATAGAAATGAGATGCGATATCGCGTTTTAAGAAGCATTAGAACACTATTGCTACGATACGTAGACATCTGCAAACGCTACTTCCTTGCAAGGAAGTGTTGCATTTACATTCATTTGAAGTGAATACGAGGTATACATGAAACTTCGCAATGAATATTATATCTTATCATAAAACTCAGAAATGAGATGCGATATCGCGTTTTAAGAAGCATTAGAGCCCTATTTCTACGATACGTAGACATCTGCAAACCCTATTTCCTTGAAAGGAAGTGTCGCATTTACATTCATTTGAAGTAAATACCAGGTTTACATGACACTTCGCAATGAATGTTATATCTTATCATGAAGCATAGAAATGAGATGCTATATCGCGTTTTAAGAAGCATTAGAACTCTATTGCTGCGATACGTAGACATCTGCAAGCGCTACATCCTTGCAAGGAAGTGTTGCATTTACATTCATTTGAAGTGAATACGAGGTACACATGACACTTCGCAATGAATATTATATCTTATCATGAAACTCAGAAATGAGATGCGATATCGCGTATTAAGAAGCATTTGAGCTCTATTGCTTCGATACGTGGACATCTGCAAACGCTATTTCCTTGCAAGGAAGTGTCGCATTTACATTCATTTGAAGTAAATACGAGGTTTACATGACACTTCGCAAAGAATGTTATATCTTATCATGAAACATAGAAATTAGATGCGATATCGCGTTTTAAGAAGCATTAGAACTCTATTGCTACGATACGTAGACATCTGCAAACGCTATTTCCTTGAAAGGAAGTGTCGCATTTACATTCATTTGAAGTAAATACGAGGTTTACATGACACTTCGCACTGAATGTTGTATCTTATCATGAAACATAGAAATGAGATGCTATATCGCGTTTTAAGAAGCATTAGAACACTATTGCTACGATACGTAGACATCTGCAAACGCTACTTCCTTGCAAGGAAGTGTTGCATTTACATTCATTTGAAGTGAATACGTGGTATACATGAAACTTCGCAATGAATATTATATCTTATCATGAAACTCAGAAATGAGATGCGATATCGCGTTTTAAGAAGCATTAGAACCCCATTTCTACGATACGTAGACATCTGCAAACCCTATTTCCTTGAAAGGAAGTGTCGCATTTACATTCATTTGAAGTAAATACCAGGTTTACGTGACACTTCGCAATGAATGTTATATCTTATCATGAAGCATAGAAATGAGATGCTATATCGCGTTTTTAGAAGCATTAGAACTCTATTGCTGCGATACGTAGACATCTGCAAGCGCTACATCCTTGCAAGGAAGTGTTGCATTTACATTCATTTGAAGTGAATACGAGGTACACATGACAGTTCGCAATGAATATTATATCTTATCATGAAACTCAGAAATGAGATGCGATATCGCGTATTAAGAAGCATTTGAACTCTATTGCTTCGATACGTGGACATCTGCAAACGCTATTTCCTTGCAAGGAAGTGTCGCATTTACATTCATTTGAAGTAAAAACGAGGTTTACATGACACTTCGCAAAGAATGTTATATCTTATCATGAAACATAGAAATGAGATGCGATATCGCTGTTTAAAAAGCATTAGAACTCTACTGCCACGATACGTAGACATCTGCAAACGCTATTTCCTTGAAAGGAAGTGTCGCATTTGCATTCATTTGAAGTAAATACGAGGTTTACATGACACTTCGCAATGAATGTTGTATCTTATCATGAAACATAGAAATGAGATGCGATATCGCGTTTTGAGAAGCATTAGAACTCTATTGCTACGATACGTAGACATCTGCAAGCGCTATTTCCTTGAAAGGAAGTGTCCCATTTACATTCATTTGAAGTAAATACGAAGTTTACATGAAACTTCGCAATGAATATCATATCTTATCATGAAACTCAGTAATGAGATGCGATATCGCGTTTTAAGAAGCAATAGAACCCCATTTCTACGATACGTGGACAGCTGCAAACGCTATTTCCTTGCAAGGAAGTGTCGCATTTACATTCATTTGAAGTAAATACGAGGTTTACATGACACTTCGCAATGTATGTTATATCTTACCATGAAACATAGAAATGAGATGCGATATCGCGTTTTAAGAAGCATTAGAACTCTATTGCTACGATACGTAGACATCTGCAAACGCTATTTCCTTGAAAGGAAGTGTCGCATTTACATTCATTTGAAGTAAATACGAGGTTTACATGACACTTCGCAATGAATGTTATATCATATCATGAAACTCAGAACTGAGATGCGATATCGCGTTTTAAGAAGCACTAGAAATCTATTGCTACGAAACGTTCACATCTGCAAACGCTATTTCCTTGAAAGGAAGTGTCGCATTTACATTCATTCGAAGTAAATACGAGGTCTACATGACACTTCGCAATGAATGTTATATCTTATCACGAAACATAGAAATGAGATGTGATATCGCGTTTTAAGAAACATTAGAACTCTACTGCAACCATACGTAGACATCTGCAAGCGCTACTTCCTTGCAAGGAAGTGTTGCATTTACATTCATTTGAAGTGAATACGAGGTATACATGACAGTTCGCAATGAATGTTATATCTTATCATGAAACATAGAAATGAGATGCGATATCGCGTTTTAAGAAGCATTAGAAATCTATTGCTACGATACGTAGACATCTGCAAACGCTATTTCCTTGCAAGGAAGTGTCGCATTTACGTTCTTTTGAAGTGAATACGAGGTTTACATGACACTTTGCAATGAATATTAAATCTTATCATGAAACATAGAAATGAGATGCGATATCGCGTTTTAAGAAGCATTAGAATTCTATTGCTGCGATACGTAGATATCTGCAAACGCTATTTCCTTAAGAGGAAGTGTCGCACTTACATTCATTCGAAGTAAATACGAGGTTTACATGAGACTTCGCAATGAATATTATATCTTCTCATGAAACTCAGAAAAGAGATGCGATATTGCGTTTTAAGAAGCATTAGAATTCTATTGCTACTATGCGTAGACATCTGGAAACGCTATTTCTTAGCAAGGAAGTGTCGCATTTACATTCATTTGAAGTGAATACGAGGTATACATGAAACGTCGCAATGAATATTATATCTTATCATGATACTCAGAAATGAGATGCGATATCGCGTTTTAAGAAGCATTAGAACCCTATTTCTACGATACGTAGACATCTGCAAACGCTATTTCCTTGAAAGGAAGTGTCGCATTTACATTCATTTGAAGTAAATACGAGGTTTACATGACATTTCGCACTGAATGTTGTATCTTATCATGAAACATAGAAATGAGATGCGATATCGCGTTTTAAGAAGCATTAGAATACTATTGCTACGATACGTAGACATCTGCAAACGCTACTTCCTTGCAAGGAAGTGCTGCATTTACATTCATTTGAAGTGAATACGAGGTATACAAAAAACTTCGCAATGAATATTATATCTTATCATGAAACTCAGAAATGAGATGCGATATCGCGTTTTAAGAAGCATTAGAACCCTATTTCTACGATACGTAGACATCTGCAAACGCTACTTCCTTGCAAGGAATTGTTGCATTTACATTCATTTGAAGTGAATACGAGGTATACATGAAACGTCGCAATGAATATTATATCGTATCATGAAACTCAGAAATGAGATGCGATATCGCGTTTTAAGAAGCATTAGAACCCTATTTCTACGAAACGTAGACATCTGCAAATGCTATTTCCTTGAAAGGAAGTGTCGCATTTACATTCATTTGTAGTAAATACGATGTTAACATGACACTTCGCAATGAATGTTTTATCTTATCATGAAACATAGAAATGAGATGCGATATCGCGTTTTAAGAAGCATTACAACTCTAGTGCTACGATACGTAGACATCAGCAAACGCTACTTCCCTGCAAGGAAGTGTTGCATTTACATTAATTTGAAGTGTATCCGAGGTATACATGAAACGTCGCAATGAATATTATATCTAATCATGAAACTCAGAAATGAGATGCGATATCGCGTTTTAAGAAACATTAGAACCCTATTTCTACGATATGTAGACATCTGCAAACGCTGTTTCCTTGAAAGGAAGTGTCGCATTTATATTCATTTGAAGTGAATACGAGGTATACATGAAACGTCGCAATGAATATTATATCTTATCATGAAACTCAGAAATGAGATGCGATATCGCGTTTTAAGAAGCATTAGAAACCTATTTCTACGGTACGTAGACATCTGCAAATGCTATTTCCCTGAAAGGAAGTGTCGCATTTACATTCATTTGTAGTAAATACGAGGTTAACATGACACTTCGTAATGAATAACATATCTTATCATGATACTCAGAAATGAGATGCGATATCGCGTTTTAAGAAGCATTAGAACTCCATTGCTACGATACGTAGACATCTGCAAACGCTATTTCCTTGAAAGGAAGTGTCGCACTAACATTCATTTGAAGTAAATACGAGGTTTACATGACACTTCGCAATGAATGTTATATCTTATCATGAAGCTTAGAAATGAGATGCGATATCGCGTTTTAAAAAGCATTAGAACTCTATTTCCATGATTCGCAGACGCTATTTCCTTGAAGGGAAGTGTCGCATTTACATTCATTTGAAGTCAATACGAGGTATACATGACACTTCGCAATGAATGTTATATCTTATCATGAAAAATAGAAGTGAGATGCTATATCGCGTTTTAAGAAGCATTACAACTCTAGTGCTACGATACGTGGACATCTGCAAACGCTACTTCCTTGCAAGGAAGTGTTGCATTTACATTAATTTGAAGTGAATACAAGGTATACATGAAACGTCGCAATGAATATTATATCTTATCATGAAACTCAGAAATGAGATGCGATATCGCGTTTTAAGAAGCACTAGAACCCTATTTCTACGATACGTAGACATCTGCAAACGCTATTTCCTTAAGAGGAAGTGTCGCTCTTACATTCATTCGAAGTAAATACGAGGTTTACATGAGACTTCGCAATGAATATTATATCTTTTCATGAAACTCAGAAATGGGATGCGATATCGCGTTTTAAGAAGCATTAGAACCCTATTTCTACGATACGTGGACATCTGCAAACGCTATTTGCTTGAAAGGAAGTGTCGCATTTACATTCATTTGAAGTAAATACGAGGTTTACATGACACATCGCAATGAATGTTATATCTTATCATGAAGCATAGAAATGAGATGCTATATCGCGTTTTAAGAAGCATTAGAACTCTATTGCTGCGATACGTAGACATCTGCAAGCGCTACATCCTTGCATGGAAGTGTCGCATTTACATTCATTCGAAGTAAATACGAGGTCTACATGACACTTCGCAATGAATGTTATATCTTATCATGAAACATAGAAGTGAGATGCGATATCGCGATTTTAGAAGCATTAGAAATCTATTGCTACGATGCGTAGACATCTGGAAACGCTATTTCCTTGAAAGGAAGTGTCGCATTTACATTCATTTGAAGTAAATACGAGGTTTACATGACACTTCGCAATGAATGTTATATCTTATCATGAAACATAGAAATGAGATGAGATATCGTGTTTTGAGAAGCATTAGAACACTATTGCTACGATACGTAGACATCTGCAAACGCTACTTCCTTGCAAGGAAGTGTTGCATTTACATTCATTTGAAGTGAATACGAGGTATACATGAAACTTCGCAATGAATATTATATCTTATCATGAAACTCAGAAATGAGATGCGATATCGCGTTTTAAGAAGCATTAGAACCCCATTTCTACGATACGTAGACATCTGCAAACCCTATTTCCTTGAAAGGAAGTGTCGCATTTACATTCATTTGAAGTAAATACCAGGTTTACATGACACTTCGCAATGAATGTTATATCTTATCATGAAGCATAGAAATGAGATGCTATATCGCGTTTTAAGAAGCATTAGAACTCTATTGCTGCGATACGTAGACATCTGCAAGCGCTACATCCTTGCAAGGAAGTGTTGCATTTACATTCATTTGAAGTGAATGCGAGGTACACATGACACTTCGCAATGAATATTATATCTTATCATGAAACTCAGAAATGAGATGCGATATCGCGTATTAAGAAGCATTTGAACTCTATTGCTTCGATACGTGGACATCTGCAAACGCTATTTCCTTGCAAGGAAGTGTCGCATTTACATTCATTTGAAGTAAATACGAGGTTTACATGACACTTCGCAATGAATGTTATATCTTATCATGAAGCATAGAAATGAGATGCTATATCGCGTTTTAAGAAGCATTAGAACACTATTGCTACGATACGTAGACATCTGCAAACGCTACTTCCTTGCAAGGAAGTGTTGCATTTACATTCATTTGAAGTGAATACGAGGTATACATGAAACTTCGCAATGAATATTATATCTTATCATGAAACTCAGAAATGAGATGCGATATCGCGTTTTAAGAAGCATTAGAACCCCATTTCTACGATACGTAGACATCTGCAAACCCTATTTCCTTGAAAGGAAGTGTCGCATTTACATTCATTTGAAGTAAATACCAGGTTTACATGACACTTCGCAATGAATGTTATATCTTATCATGAAGCATAGAAATGAGATGCTATATCGCGTTTTAAGAAGCATTAGAACTCTATTGCTGCGATACGTAGACATCTGCAAGCGCTACATCCTTGCAAGGAAGTGTTGCATTTACATTCATTTGAAGTGAATACGAGGTACACATGACACTTCGCAATGAATATTATATCTTATCATGAAACTCAGAAATGAGATGCGATATCGCGTATTAAGAAGCATTTGAACTCTATTGCTTCGATACGTGGACATCTGCAAACGCTATTTCCTTGCAAGGAAGTGTCGCATTTACATTCATTTGAAGTAAATACGAGGTTTACATGACACTTCGCAAAGAATGTTATATCTTATCATGAAACATAGAAATGAGATGCGATATCGCTGTTTAAAAAGCATTAGAACACTACTGCCACGATACGTTGACATCTGCAAACGCTATTTCCTTGAAAGGATGTGTCGCATTTGCATTCATTCGAAGTAAATACGAGGTTTACATGACACTTCGCAATGAATGTTGTATCTTATCATGAAACATAGAAATGAGATGCGATATCGCGTTTTGAGGAACATTAGAACTCTATTGCTACGATACGTAGACATCTGCAAGCGCTATTTCCTTGAAAGGAAGTGTCCCATTTACATTCATTTGAAGTAAATACGAAGTTTACATGAAACTTCGCAATGAATATTATATCTTATCATGAAACTCAGTAATGAGATGCGATATCGCGTTTTAAGAAGCAATAGAACCCCATTTCTACGATACGTGGACAGCTGCAAACGCTATTTCCTTGCAAGGAAGTGTCGCATTTACACTCATTTGAAGTAAATACGAGGTTTACATGACACTTCGCAAAGAATGTTATATCTTATCATGAAACATAGAAATGAGATGCGATATCGCCTTTTAAGAAGCATTAGAACTCTATTGCTACGATACGTAGACATCTGCAAACGCTACTTCCTTGCAAGGAAGTGTTGCATTTACATTCATTTGAAGTGAATACGAGGTATACATGAAACTTCGCAATGAATATTATATCTTATCATAAAACTCAGAAATGAGATGCGATATCGCGTTTTAAGAAGCATTAGAACCCCATTTCTACGATACGTAGACATCTGCAAACCCTATTTCCTTGAAAGGAAGTGTCGCATTTACGTTCTTTTGAAGTGAATACGAGGTTTACATGACACATTGCAATGAATATTAAATCTTATCATGAAACATAGAAATGAGATGCGATATCGCGTTTTAAGAAGCATTAGAATTCTATTGCTACGATACGTAGATATCTGCAAACGCTATTTCCTTAAGAGGAAGTGTCGCACTTACATTCATTCGAA
Organism: Xylocopa sonorina; assembly: GCF_050948175.1. Classification (NCBI taxonomy): domain Eukaryota; kingdom Metazoa; phylum Arthropoda; class Insecta; order Hymenoptera; family Apidae; genus Xylocopa; species Xylocopa sonorina. The sequence continues at coordinate 99,051 of NW_027490550.1, forward strand.
GTAAATACGAGGTTTACATGAGACTTCGCAAAGAATATTATATCTTCTAATGAAACTCAGAAAAGAGATGCGATATTGCGTTTTAAGAAGCATTAGAATTCTATTGCTACTATGCGTAGACATCTGGAAACGCTATTTCCTAGCAAGGAAGTGTCGCATTTACATTCATTTGAAGTGAATACGAGGTATACATGAAACGTCGCAATGAATATTATATCTTATCATGATACTCAGAAATGAGATGCGATATCGCGTTTTAAGAAGCATTAGAACCCTATTTCTACGATACGTAGACATCTGCAAATGCTATTTTCTTGAAAGGAAGTGTCGCATTTACATTCATTTGTAGTAAATACGAGGTTAACATGACACTTCGCAATGAATGTTATATCTTATCATGAAGCATAGAAATGAGATGCGATATCGCGTTTTAAGAAGCATTAGAACTCTATTGCTACGATACGGAGACATCTGCAAACGCTACTTCCTTGCAAGAAGGTGTTGCATTTACATTCATTCGAAGTGAATACGAGGAATACATGACACTTCTCAATGAATGTTATATCTTATCATGAAACATAGAAATGAGATGCGATATCGCGTTTTAAGAAGCATTAGAACTCTATTTCTACGATACGTAGACATCTGCAAACGCTATTTCCTTGAAAGGAAGTGTCGCATTTACATTCATTTGAAGTAAATACGCGGTTTACATGACACTTCGCACTGAATGTTGTATCTTATCATGAAACATAGAAATGAGATGCGATATCGCGTTTTAAGAAGCATTAGAATACTATTGCTACGATACTTAGACATCTGCAAACGCTACTTCCTTGCAAGGAAGTGCTGCATTTACATTTATTTGAAGTGAATACGAGGTATACAAGAAACTTCGCAATGAATATTATATCTTATCATGAAACTCAGAAATGAGATGAGATATCGCGTTTTAAGAAGCGTTAGAACCCTATTTCTACGATACGTAGACATCTGCAAACGCTATTTCCTTGAAAGGAAGTGTCGCATTTACATTCATTTGAAGTAAATACGAGGTCTACATGACACTTCGCAATGAATGTTATATCTTATCATGAAACATAGAAATGAGATGCGATATCGCGTTTTAAGAAGCATTAGAACACTATTGCTACGATACGTAGACATCTGCAAACGCTACTTCCTTGCAAGGAAGTGTTGCATTTACATTCATTTGAAGTGAATACGAGGTATACATGAAACTTCGCAATGAATATTATATCTTATCATAAAACTCAGAAATGAGATGCGATATCGCGTTTTAAGAAGCATTAGAACCCCATTTCTACGATACGTAGACATCTGCAAACCCTATTTCCTTGAAAGGAAGTGTCGCATTTACATTCACTTGAAGTAAATACCAGGTTTACATGACACTTCGCAATGAATGTTATATCTTATCATGAAGCATAGAAATGAGATGCTATATCGCGTTTTAAGAAGCATTAGAACTCTATTGCTGCGATACGTAGACATCTGCAAGCGCTATTTCCTTGCAAGGAAGTGTCGCATTTACATTCATTTGAAGTAAATACGAGGTTTACATGACACTTCGCAAAGAATGTTATATCTTATCATGAAACATAGAAATGAGATGCGATATCGCTGTTTAAGAAGCATTAGAACTCTACTGCCACGATACGTAGACATCTGCAAACGCTATTTCCTTGAAAGGAAGTGTCGCATTTGCATTCATTTGAAGTAAATACGAGGTTTACATGACACTTCGCAATGAATGTTGTATCTTATCATGAAACATAGAAATGAGATGCGATATCGCGTTTTGAGAAGCATTAGAACTCTATTGCTACGATACGTAGACATCTGCAAGCGCTATTTCCTTGAAAGGAAGTGTCCCATTTACATTCATTTGAAGTAAATACGAAGTTTACATGAAACTTCGCAATGAATATCATATCTTATCATGAAACTCAGTAATGAGATGCGATATCGCGTTTTAAGAAGCAATAGAACCCCATTTCTACGATACGTGGACAGCTGCAAACGCTATTTCCTTGCAAGGAAGTGTCGCATTTACATTCATTTGAAGTAAATACGAGGTTTACATGACACTTCGCAAAGAATGTTATATCTTATCATGAAACATAGAAATGAGATGCGATATCGCCTTTTAAGAAGCATTAGAACTCTATTGCTACGATACGTAGACATCTGCAAACGCTATTTCCTTGAAAGGAAGTGTCGCCCTTACATTCATTTGAAGTAAATACGAGGTTTACATGACACTTCGCAATGTGTGTTATATCTTACCATGAAACATAGAAATGAGATGCGATATCGCGTTTTAAGAAGCATTAGAACTCTATTGCTACGATACGTAGACATCTGCAAACGCTATTTCCTTGAAAGGAAGTGTCGCATTTACATTCATTTGAAGTAAATACGAGGTTTACATGACACTTCGCAATGAATGTTATATCATATCATGAAACTCAGAACTGAAATGCGATATCGCGTATTAAGAAGCATTAGAACCCTATTTCTACGATACGTAGACATCTGCAAACGCTATTTCCTTGCAAGGAAGTGTCGCATTTACATTCATTTGAAGTAAATACGAGGTTTGCGTGACACTTCTCAAAGAATGTTATATCTTATCATGAAACAGAGAAATGAGATGCGATATCGCCTTTTAAGAAGCATTAGAACTCTATTGCTACGATACGTAGACATCTGCAAACGCTATTTCCTTGAAAGGAAGTGTCGCCTTTACATTCATTTGAAGTAAATACGAGGTTTACATGACACTTCGCAATGAATGTTATATCTTATCATGAAACATAGAAATGAGATGCTATATCGCGTTTTAAGAAGCATTAGAAATCTATTGCTACGAAACGTTCACATCTGCAAACGCTATTTCCTTGAAAGGAAGTGTCGCATTTACATTCATTCGAAGTAAATACGAGGTCTACATGACACTTCGCAATGAATGTTATATCTTATCACGAAACATAGAAATGAGATGCGATATCGCGTTTTAAGAAACATTAGAACTCTACTGCAACGATACGTAGACATCTGCAAACGCTACTTCTTTGCAAGGAAGTGTTGCATTTACATTCATTTGAAGTGAATACGAGGTATACATGACAGTTCGCAATGAATGTTATATCTTATCATGAAACATAGAAATGAGATGCGATATCGCGCATTAAGAAGCATTAGAACTCTATTGCTACGATACGTAGACATCTGCAAACACTACTTCCATGCAAGAAGGTGTTGCATTTACATTCATTTGAAGTGAATACGATGTATACATGACACTTCGCAATGAATATTATATCTTATCATGAGACTCAGAAGTGAGATGCGATATCGCGTTTTAAAAAGCACTAGAACTCTATTGCTACGATGCGTAGACATCTGCAAACGCTATATCCCTGAAAGGAAGTGTCGCATTTACATGCATTTGAAGTAAATACGAGGTTTACATGACACTTGGCAATGAATGTTATATCTTATCATGAAACTCAGAAATGAGATGCGATATCGCTGTTTCAAAAGCATTAGAATTCTACTGCCACGATACGTAGACATCTGCAAACGCTATTTCCTTGAAAGGAAGTGTCGCATTTACATTCATTTCAAGTAAATACGAGGTTTACATGACACTTCGCAATGAATGTTATATCTTATCATGAAACATAGAAATGAGATGCGATATCGCGTTTTAAGAAGCATTAGAAATCTATTGCTACGATACGTAGACATCTGCAAACGCTATTTCCTTGCAAGGAAGTGTCGCATTTACGTTCTTTTGAAGTGAATACGAGGTTTACATGACACTTTGCAATGAATATTAAATCTTATCATGAAACATAGAAATGAGATGCGATATCGCGTTTTAAGAAGCATTAGAACTCTATTGCTGCGATACGTAGACATCTGCAAGCGCTACATCCTTGCAAGGAAGTGTTGCATTTACATTCATTTGAAGTGAATACGAGGTACACATGACACTTCGCAATGAATATTATATCTTATCATGAAACTCAGAAATGAGATGCGATATCGCGTATTAAGAAGCATTTGAACTCTATTGCTTCGATACGTGGACATCTGCAAACGCTATTTCCTTGCAAGGAAGTGTCGCATTTACATTCATTTGAAGTAAATACGAGGTTTACATGACACTTCGCAAAGAATGTTATATCTTATCATGAAACATAGAAATTAGATGCGATATCGCGTTTTAAGAAGCATTAGAACTCTATTGCTACGATACGTAGACATCTGCAAACGTTATTTCCTTGAAAGGAAGTGTCGCATTTACATTCATTTGAAGTTAATACGAGGTTTACATGACACTTCGCACTGAATGTTGTATCTTAACATGAAACATAGAAATGAGATGCTATATCGCGTTTTAAGAAGCATTAGAACACTATTGCTACGATACGTAGACATCTGCAAACGCTACTTCCTTGCAAGGAAGTGTTGCATTTACATTCATTTGAAGTGAATACGAGGTATACATGAAACTTCGCAATGAATATTATATCTTATCATGAAACTCAGAAATGAGATGCGATATCGCGTTTTAAGAAGCATTAGAACCCCATTTCTACGATACGTAGACATCTGCAAACCCTATTTCCTTGAAAGGAAGTGTCGCATTTACATTCATTTGAAGTAAATACCAGGTTTACATGACACTTCGCAATGAATGTTATATCTTATCATGAAGCATAGAAATGAGATGCTATATCGCGTTTTTAGAAGCATTAGAACTCTATTGCTGCGATACGTAGACATCTGCAAGCGCTACATCCTTGCAAGGAAGTGTTGCATTTACATTCATTTGAAGTGAATACGAGGTACACATGACAGTTCGCAATGAATATTATATCTTATCATGAAACTCAGAAATGAGATGCGATATCGCGTATTAAGAAGCATTTGAACTCTATTGCTTCGATACGTGGACATCTGCAAACGCTATTTCCTTGCAAGGAAGTGTCGCATTAACATTCATTTGAAGTAAATACGAGGTTTACATGACACTTCGCAAAGAATGTTATATCTTATCATGAAACATAGAAATGAGATGCGATATCGCTGTTTAAAAAGCATTAGAACTCTACTGCCACGATACGTAGACATCTGCAAACGCTATTACCTTGAAAGGAAGTGTCGCATTTGCATTCATTTGAAGTAAATACGAGGTTTACATGACACTTCGCAATGAATGTTGTATCTTATCATGAAACATAGAAATGAGATGCGATATCGCGTTTTGAGAAGCATTAGAACTCTATTGCTACGATACGTAGACATCTGCAAGCGCTATTTCCTTGAAAGGAAGTGTCCCATTTACATTCATTTGAAGTAAATACGAAGTTTACATGAAACTTCGCAATGAATATCATATCTTATCATGAAACTCAGTAATGAGATGCGATATCGCGTTTTAAGAAGCAATAGAACCCCATTTCTACGATACGTGGACAGCTGCAAACGCTATTTCCTTGCAAGGAAGTGTCGCATTTACATTCATTTGAAGTAAATACGAGGTTTACATGACACTTCGCAAAGAATGTTATATCTTATCATGAAACATAGAAATGAGATGCGATATCGCCTTTTAAGAAGCATTAGATCTCTATTGCTACGATACGTAGACATCTGCAAACGCTATTTCCTTGAAAGGAAGTGTCGCCCTTACATTCATTTGAAGTAAATACGAGGTTTACATGACACTTCGCAATGTATGTTATATCTTACCATGAAACATAGAAATGAGATGCGATATCGCGTTTTAAGAAGCATTAGAACTCTATTGCTACGATACGTAGACATCTGCAAACGCTATTTCCTTGAAAGGAAGTGTCGCATTTACATTCATTTGAAGTAAATACGAGGTTTACATGACACTTCGCAATGAATGTTATATCATATCATGAAACTCAGAACTGAGATGCGATATCGCGTTTTAAGAAGCATTAGAAATCTATTGCTACGAAACGTTCACATCTGCAAACGCTATTTCCTTGAAAGGAAGTGTCGCATTTACATTCATTCGAAGTAAATACGAGGTCTACATGACACTTCGCAATGAATGTTATATCTTATCACGAAACATAGAAATGAGATGCGATATCGCGTTTTAAGAAACATTAGAACTCTACTGCAACCATACGTAGACATCTGCAAGCGCTACTTCCTTGCAAGGAAGTGTTGCATTTACATTCATTTGAAGTGAATACGAGGTATACATGACAGTTCGCAATGAATGTTATATCTTATCATGAAACATAGAAATGAGATGCGATATCGCGTTTTAAGAAGCATTAGAAATCTATTGCTACGATACGTAGACATCTGCAAACGCTATTTCCTTGCAAGGAAGTGTCGCATTTACGTTCTTTTGAAGTGAATACGAGGTTTACATGACACTTTGCAATGAATATTAAATCTTATCATGAAACATAGAAATGAGATGCGATATCTCTTTTTAAGAAGCATTTGAAATCTATTGCTTCGATACATAGATATCTGCAAACGCTATTTCCTTAAGAGGAAGTGTCGCACTTACATTCATTAGAAGTAAATACGAGGTATACATGACACTTCGCAATGAATAACATATCTTATCATAAAACTCAGAAATGAGATGCGATATCGCGTTTTAAGAAGCATTAGAATTCTATTGCTACGATACGTAGATATCTGCAAACGCTATTTCCTTAAGAGGAAGTGTCGCACTTACATTCATTCGAAGTAAATACGAGGTTTACATGAGACTTCGCAATGAATATTATATCTTCTCATGAAACTCAGAAAAGAGATGCGATATTGCGTTTTAAGAAGCATTAGAATTCTATTGCTACTATGCGTAGACATCTGGAAACGCTATTTCTTAGCAAGGAAGTGTCGCATTTACATTCATTTGAAGTGAATACGAGGTATACATGAAACGTCGCAATGAATATTATATCTTATCATGATACTCAGAAATGAGATGCGATATCGCGTTTTAAGAAGCATTAGAACCCTATTTCTACGATACGTAGACATCTGCAAACGCTATTTCCTTGAAAGGAAGTGTCGCATTTACATTTATTTGAAGTAAATACGAGGTTTACATGACACTTCGCAATGAATGTTATATCTTATCATGAAACATAGAAATTAGATGCGATATCGCGTTTTAAGAAGCATTACAACTCTAGTGCTACGATACGTAGACATCTGCAAACACTACTTCCTTGCAAGGAAGTGTTGCATTTACATTCATTTGAAGTGAATACGAGGTATACATGAAACGTCGCAATGAATATTATATCTTACCATGAAACTCAGAAATGAGATGCGATATCGCGTTTTAAGAAGCATTAGAACCCTATTTCTACGAAACGTAGACATCTGCAAATGCTATTTCCTTGAAAGGAAGTGTCGCATTTACATTCATTTGTAGTAAATACGATGTTAACATGACACTTCGCAATGAATGTTTTATCTTATCATGAAACATAGAAATGAGATGCGATATCGCGTTTTAAGAAGCATTACAACTCTAGTGCTACGATACGTAGACATCAGCAAACGCTACTTCCCTGCAAGGAAGTGTTGCATTTACATTAATTTGAAGTGTATCCGAGGTATACATGAAACGTCGCAATGAATATTATATCTTATCATGAAACTCAGAAATGAGATGCGATATCGCGTTTTAAGAAACATTAGAACCCTATTTCTACGATACGTAGACATCTGCAAACGCTGTTTCCTTGAAAGGAAGTGTCGCATTTATATTCATTTGAAGTGAATACGAGGTATACATGAAACGTCGCAATGAATATTATATCTTATCATGAAACTCAGAAATGAGATGCGATATCGCGTTTTAAGAAGCATTAGAAACCTATTTCTACGGTACGTAGACATCTGCAAATGCTATTTCCCTGAAAGGAAGTGTCGCATTTACATACATTTGTAGTAAATACGAGGTTAACATGACACTTCGTAATGAATAACATATCTTATCATGATACTCAGAAATGAGATGCGATATCGCGTTTTAAGAAGCATTAGAACTCCATTGCTACGATACGTAGACATCTGCAAACGCTATTTCCTTGAAAGGAAGTGTCGCACTAACATTCATTTGAAGTAAATACGAGGTTTACATGACACTTCGCAATGAATGTTATATCTTATCATGAAGCTTAGAAATGAGATGCGATATCGCGTTTTAAAAAGCATTAGAACTCTATTTCCACGATTCGCAGACGCTATTTCCTTGAAGGGAAGTGTCGCATTTACATTCATTTGAAGTCAATACGAGGTATACATGACACTTCGCAATGAATGTTATATCTTATCATGAAAAATAGAAGTGAGATGCGATATCGCGTTTTAAGAAGCATTACAACTCTAGTGCTACGATACGTGGACATCTGCAAACGCTACTTCCTTGCAAGGAAGTGTTGCATTTACATTAATTTGAAGTGAATACAAGGTATACATGAAACGTCGCAATGAATATTATATCTTATCATGAAACTCAGAAATGAGATGCGATATCGCGTTTTAAGAAGCACTAGAACCCTATTTCTACGATACGTAGACATCTGCAAACGCTATTTCCTTAAGAGGAAGTGTCGCTCTTACATTCATTCGAAGTAAATACGAGGTTTACATGAGACTTCGCAAAGAATATTATATCTTATCATGAAACTCAGAAATGGGATGCGATATTGCGTTTTAAGAAGCATTAGAATTCTATTGCTACGATGCGTAGACATCTGGAAACGCTATTTCCTAGCAAGGAAGTGTCGCATTTACATTCATTTGAAGTGAATACGAGGTATACATGACACTTCGCAATGAATATTACATCTTATCATGAAACTCAGAAATGAGATGCGATATCGCGTTTTAAGAAGCATTAGAACTCTATTGCTACGATACGTAGACATCTGCAAACGCTATCTCCTTGAAAGGAAGTGTCGCATTTACATTCATTTGAAGTAAATACAAGGTTTACATGACACTTCGCAATGAATATTATATCTTTTCATGAAACTCAGAAATGGGATGCGATATCGCGTTTTAAGAAGCATTAGAACCCTATTTCTACGATACGTGGACATCTGCAAACGCTATTTGCTTGAAAGGAAGTGTCGCATTTACATTCATTTGAAGTAAATACGAGGTTTACATGACACATCGCAATGAATGTTATATCTTATCATGAAGCATAGAAATGAGATGCTATATCGCGTTTTAAGAAGCATTAGAACTCTATTGCTGCGATACGTAGACATCTGCAAGCGCTACATCCTTGCATGGAAGTGTCGCATTTACATTCATTCGAAGTAAATACGAGGTCTACATGACACTTCGCAATGAATGTTATATCTTATCATGAAACATAGAAGTGAGATGCGATATCGCGTTTTTAGAAGCATTAGAACTCTATTGCTACGATGCGTAGACATCTGGAAACGCTATTTCCTTGAAAGGAAGTGTCGCATTTACATTCATTTGAAGTAAATACGAGGTTTACATGACACTTCGCAATGAATGTTATATCTTATCATGAAACATAGAAATGAGATGAGATATCGTGTTTTGAGAAGCATTAGAACCCTATTGCTACGATACGTAGACATCTACAAACGCTATTTCCTTGAAAGGAAGTGTCGCATTTACATTCATCTGAAGTAAATACGAGGTTTACATGACACTTCGCAATGAATGTTATATCTTATCATGAAACTCAGAAATGAGATGCGATATCGCGTTTTAAGAAGCATTAGAACCCTATTTCTACGATAGGTAGATATCTGCAAACGCTATTTCCTTGAAGGGAAGTGTCGCATTTACATTCATTTGAAGTAAATACGAGGTTTACATGGCACTTCGCAATGAATGTTATATCTTATCATGAAACATAGAATTGAGATGCGATATCGCGTTTTAAGAAGAATTAGAATTCTATTGCTACGATACGTAGACATCTGCAAACGCTATTTCCTTAAGAGGAAGTGTCGCACTTACATTCATTCGAAGTAAATACGAGGTTTACATGAGACTTCGCAATGAATATTATATCTTATCATGAAACTCAGAAAAGAGATGCGATATTGCGTTTTAAGAAGCATTAGAATTCTATTGCTACGATGCGTAGACATCTGGAAACGCTATTTCCTAGCAAGGAAGTGTCGCATTTACATTCATTTGAAGTGAATACGAGGTATACATGACACTTCGCAATGAATATTATATCTTATCATGAAACTCAGAAATGAGATGCGATATCGCGTTTTAAGAAGCATTAGAACCCTATTCCTACGATACGTGGACAACTGCAAACGCTATTTGCTTGAAAGGAAGTGTCGCATTTACATTCATTTGAAGTAAATACGAGGTTTACATGACACATCGCAATGAATGTTATATCTTATCATGAAGCATAGAAATGAGATGCGATATCGCGTTTTAAGAAGCATTAGAACTCTATTGCTACGATACATAGACATCTGCAAACGCTACTTCCTTGCAAGGAAGTGTTGCATTTACATTAATTTGAAGTGAATACGAGGTATACATGAAACGTCGCAATTAATATTATATCTTATCATGAAACTCAGAAATGAGATGCGATATCGCGTTTTAAGAAGCATTAGAACCCTATTTCTACGGTACGTAGGCATCTGCAAATGCTATTTCCTTGATAGGAAGTGTCGCATTTACATTCATTTGTAGTAAATACTAGGTTAACATGACACTTCGCAATGAATGTTATATCTTATCATGAAACATAGAAATGAGATGCGATATCGCGTTTTAAGAAGCACTAGAACTCTATTGCTACGATACGTAGACATCTGCAAACGCTACTTCCTTGGAAGGAGGTGTTGCATTTACATTCATTTGAAGTGAATACGAGGTATACATAACACTTCGCAATGAATATTATATCTTATCATGAAACTCAGAAATGAGAAGCGATATCGCGTTTTAAGAAGCATTAGAACTCTATTGCTACGATACGTAGACATCTGCAAACGCTATTTCCTTGAAAGGAAGTGTCGCATTTACATTCATTTGAAGTAAATACGAGGTTTACATGACACTTCGCAATGAATGTTATATCTTATCATGAAACATAGAAATGAGATGCGATATCGCGTTTTAAGAAGCATTAGAACTCTATTGCTGCGATACATAGACATCTGCAAGCGCTACATCCTTGCAAGGAAGTGTCGCATTTACATTCATTCGAAGTAAATACGAGGTCTACATGACACTTCGCAATGAATGTTATATCTTATCATGAAACATAGAAGTGAGATGCGATTTCGCGTTTTAAGAAGTATTAGAACTCTATTGCTACGATGCGTAGACATCTGCAAACGCTATTTCCTTGCAAGGAAGTGTTGCATTTACATCCATTTGAAGTGAATACGAGGTATACATGAAACTTCGCAATGAATATTATATCTTATCATGAAACTCAGAAATAAGATGCGATATCGCGTTTTGAGAAGCATTAGAACCCTATTTCTACGATACGTAGACATCTGCAATCGCTATTTCCTGGAAAGGGAGTGTCGCATTTACATTCGTTTGAAGTAAATACGAGGTTTACATGACACTTCGCAATGAATGTTATATCTTATCATGAAACTCAGAAATGAGATGCGATATCGCGTTTTAAGAAGCATTAGAACCCTATTTCTACGATACGTAGATATCTGCAAACGCTATTTCCTTGAAGGGAAGTGTCGCATTTACATTCATTTGAAGTAAATACGAGGTTTACATGGCACTTCGCAATGAATGTCATATCTTATCATGAAACATAGAAATGAGATGCGATATCGCGTTTTAAGAAGAATTAGAATTCTATTGCTACGATACGTAGACATCTGCAAACGCTATTTCCTTGAAAGGAAGTGTCGCATTTACATTCATTTGAAGTGAATACGAGGTATACATGACACTTCGCAATGAATGTTATATCTTAACATGAAACATAGAAATGAGATGCGATATCGCGTTTTGAGAAGCATTACAACTCTAGTGCTACGATACGTAGACATCTGCAAACGCTAATTCCTTGCAAGGAAGTGTTGCATTTACATTAATTTGAAGTGAATACGAGGTATACATGAAACGTCGCAATTAATATTATATCTTATCATGAAACTCAGAAATGAGATGCGATATCGCGTTTTAAGAAGCATTAGAACCCTATTTCTACGGTACGTAGGCATCTGCAAATGCTATTTCCTTGATAGGAAGTGTCGCATTTACATTCATTTGTAGTAAATACTAGGTTAACATGACACTTCGCAATGAATGTTATATCTTATCATGAAACATAGAAATGAGATGCGATATCGCGTTTTAAGAAGCACTAGAACTCTATTGCTACGATACGTAGACATCTGCAAACGCTACTTCCTTGGAAGGAGGTGTTGCATTTACATTCATTTGAAGTGAATACGAGGTATACATGACAATTCGCAATGAATATTATATCTTATCATGAAACTCAGAAATGAGAAGCGATATCGCGTTTTAAGAAGCATTAGAACTCTATTGCTACGATACGTAGACATCTGCAAACGCTATTTCCTTGAAAGGAAGTGTCGCATTTACATTCACTTGAAGTAAATACGAGGTTTACATGACACTTCGCAATGAATGTTATATCTTATCATGAAACATAGAAATGAGATGCGATATCGCGTTTTAAGAAGCATTAGAACTCTATTGCTGCGATACATAGACATCTGCAAGCGCTACATCCTTGCAAGGAAGTGTCGCATTTACATTCATTCGAAGTAAATACGAGGTCTACATGACACTTCGCAATGAATGTTATATCTTATCATGAAACATAGAAGTGAGATGCGATTTCGCGTTTTAAGAAGTATTAGAGCTCTATTGCTACGATGCGTAGACATCTGCAAACGCTATTTCCTTGAAAGGAAGTGTCGCATTTACATTCATTTGAAGTAAATACGAGGTTTACATGGCACTTCGCAATGAATGTTATATCTTATCATGAAACATAGAAATGAGATGCGATATCGTGTTTTAAGAAGAATTAGAATTCTATTGCTACGATACGTAGACATCTGCAAACGCTATTTCCTTGAAAGGAAGTGTCGCATTTACATTCATTTGAAGTAAATACGAGGTTTACATGACACTTCGCAATGAATGTTATATCTTATCATGAAACTCAGAAACAAGATGCGATATCGCGGATTAAAAAGCATTAGAACTCTATTTCTACGATACGTAGACATCTGCAAACGCTATTTCCTTGAAAGGAAGTGTCGCATTTACATTCATTTGAAGTAAATACGAGGTTTACATGACACTTCGCAATGAATGTTATATCTTATCATGAAGCATAGAAATGAGATGATGAATCGCGTTTTAAGAAGCATTAGAACTCCATTGCTGCGATACGTAGACATCTGCAAGCGCTACATCCTTGCAAGGAAGTGTTGCATTTACATTCATTTGAAGTGAATACGAGGTACACATGACACTTCGCAATGAATGTTATATCTTATCATGAAAAATAGAAGTGAGATGCGATATCGCGTTTTAAGAAGCATTACAACTCTAGTGCTACGATACGTGGACATCTGCAAACGCTACTTCCTTGCAAGGAAGTGTTGCATTTACATTAATTTGAAGTGAATACAAGGTATACATGAAACGTCGCAATGAATATTATATCTTATCATGAAACTCAGAAATGAGATGCGATATCGCGTTTTAAGAAGCACTAGAACCCTATTTCTACGATACGTAGACATCTGCAAACGCTATTTCCTTAAGAGGAAGTGTCGCTCTTACATTCATTCGAAGTAAATACGAGGTTTACATGAGACTTCGCAAAGAATATTATATCTTATCATGAAACTCAGAAATGGGATGCGATATTGCGTTTTAAGAAGCATTAGAATTCTATTGCTACGATGCGTAGACATCTGGAAACGCTATTTCCTAGCAAGGAAGTGTCGCATTTACATTCATTTGAAGTGAATACGAGGTATACATGACACTTCGCAATGAATATTACATCTTATCATGAAACTCAGAAATGAGATGCGATATCGCGTTTTAAGAAGCATTAGAACTCTATTGCTACGATACGTAGACATCTGCAAACGCTATCTCCTTGAAAGGAAGTGTCGCATTTACATTCATTTGAAGTAAATACAAGGTTTACATGACACTTCGCAATGAATATTATATCTTTTCATGAAACTCAGAAATGGGATGCGATATCGCGTTTTAAGAAGCATTAGAACCCTATTTCTACGATACGTGGACATCTGCAAACGCTATTTGCTTGAAAGGAAGTGTCGCATTTACATTCATTTGAAGTAAATACGAGGTTTACATGACACATCGCAATGAATGTTATATCTTATCATGAAGCATAGAAATGAGATGCGATATCGCGTTTTAAGAAGAATTAGAATTCTATTGCTACGATACGTAGACATCTGCAAACGCTATTTCCTTGAAAGGAAGTGTCGCATTTACATTCATTTGAAGTGAATACGAGGTATACATGACACTTCGCAATGAATGTTATATCTTAACATGAAACATAGAAATGAGATGCGATATCGCGTTTTGAGAAGCATTACAACTCTAGTGCTACGATACGTAGACATCTGCAAACGCTACTTCCTTGCAAGGAAGTGTTGCATTTACATTAATTTGAAGTGAATACGAGGTATACATGAAACGTCGCAATTAATATTATATCTTATCATGAAACTCAGAAATGAGATGCGATATCGCGTTTTAAGAAGCATTAGAACCCTATTTCTACGATACGTGGACATCTGCAAACGCTATTTGCTTGAAAGGAAGTGTCGCATTTACATTCATTTGAAGTAAATACGAGGTTTACATGACACATCGCAATGAATGTTATATCTTATCATGAAGCATAGAAATGAGATGCGATATCGCGTTTTAAGAAGAATTAGAATTCTATTGCTACGATACGTAGACATCTGCAAACGCTATTTCCTTGAAAGGAAGTGTCGCATTTACATTCATTTGAAGTGAATACGAGGTATACATGACACTTCGCAATGAATGTTATATCTTAACATGAAACATAGAAATGAGATGCGATATCGCGTTTTGAGAAGCATTACAACTCTAGTGCTACGATACGTAGACATCTGCAAACGCTACTTCCTTGCAAGGAAGTGTTGCATTTACATTAATTTGAAGTGAATACGAGGTATACATGAAACGTCGCAATTAATATTATATCTTATCATGAAACTCAGAAATGAGATGCGATATCGCGTTTTAAGAAGCATTAGAACCCTATTTCTACGGTGCGTAGGCATCTGCAAATGCTATTTCCTTGATAGGAAGTGTCGCATTTACATTCATTTGTAGTAAATACTAGGTTAACATGACACTTCGCAATGAATGTTATATCTTATCATGAAACATAGAAATGAGATGCGATATCGCGTTTTAAGAAGCACTAGAACTCTATTGCTACGATACGTAGACATCTGCAAACGCTACTTCCTTGGAAGGAGGTGTTGCATTTACATTCATTTGAAGTGAATACGAGGTATACATGACACTTCGCAATGAATATTATATCTTATCATGAAACTCAGAAATGAGAAGCGATATCGCGTTTTAAGAAGCATTAGAACTCTATTGCTACGATACGTAGACATCTGCAAACGCTATTTCCTTGAAAGGAAGTGTCGCATTTACATTCATTTGAAGTAAATACGAGGTTTACATGACACTTCGCAATGAATGTTATATCTTATCATGAAACATAGAAATGAGATGCAATATCGCGTTTTAAGAAGCATTAGAACTCTATTGCTGCGATACATAGACATCTGCAAGCGCTACATCCTTGCAAGGAAGTGTCGCATTTACATTCATTCGAAGTAAATACGAGGTCTACATGACACTTCGCAATGAATGTTATATCTTATCATGAAACATAGAAGTGAGATGCGATTTCGCGTTTTAAGAAGCATTAGAACTCTATTGCTACGATGCGTAGACATCTGCAAACGCTATTTCCTTGAAAGGAAGTGTCGCATTTACATTCATTTGAAGTAAATACGAGGTTTACATGGCACTTCGCAATGAATGTTATATCTTATCATGAAACATAGAAATGAGATGCGATATCGTGTTTTAAGAAGAATTAGAATTCTATTGCTACGATACGTAGACATCTGCAAACGCTATTTCCTTGAAAGGAAGTGTCGCATTTACATTCATTTGAAGTAAATACGAGGTTTACATGACACTTCGCAATGAATGTTATATCTTATCATGAAACTCAGAAACAAGATGCGATATCGCGGATTAAAAAGCATTAGAACTCTATTTCTACGATACGTAGACATCTGCAAACGCTATTTCCTTGAAAGGAAGTGTCGCATTTACATTCATTTGAAGTAAATACGAGGTTTACATGACACTTCGCAATGAATGTTATATCTTATCATGAAGCATAGAAATGAGATGATGAATCGCGTTTTAAGAAGCATTAGAACTCCATTGCTGCGATACGTAGACATCTGCAAGCGCTACATCCTTGCAAGGAAGTGTTGCATTTACATTCATTTGAAGTGAATACGAGGTACACATGACACTTCGCAATGAATATTATATCTTATCATGAAACTCAGAAATGAGAAGCGATATCGCGTTTTAAGAAGCATTAGAACTCTATTGCTACGATACGTAGACATCTGCAAACGCTATCTCCTTGAAAGGAAGTGTCGCATTTACATTCATTTGAAGTAAATACAAGGTTTACATGACACTTCGCAATGAATATTATATTTTATCATGAAACTCAGAAATGAGATGCGATATCGCGTTTTAAGAAGCATTAGAACCCTATTTCTACGATACGTGGACATCTGCCAACGCTATTTGCTTGAAAGGAAGTGTCGCATTTACATTCATTTGAAGTAAATACGAGGTTTACATGACACATCGCAATGAATGTTATATCTTATCATGAAGCATAGAAATGAGATGCTATATCGCGTTTTAAGAAGCATTAGAACTCTATTGCTGCGATGCGTAGAAATCTGCAAACGCTACTTCCTTGCAAGGAAGTGTTGCATTTACATTCATTTGAAGTGAATACGAGGTATACATGAAACTTCGCAATGAATATTATTTCTTATCATGAAACTCAGAAATAAAATGCGATATCGCGTTTTGAGAAGCATTAGAACCCTATTTCTACGATACGTAGACATCTGCAATCGCTATTTCCTGGAAAGGAAGTGTCGCATTTACATTCATTTGAAGTAAATACGAGGTTTACATGACACTTCGCAATGAATGTTATATCTTATCATGAAACTCAGAAATGAGATGCGATATCGCGTTTTAAGAAGCATTAGAACCCTATTTCTACGGTACGTAGGCATCTGCAACTGCTATTTCCTTGATAGGAAGTGTCGCATTTACATTCATTTGTAGTAAATACTAGGTTAACATGACACTTCGCAATGAATGTTATATCTTATCATGAAACATAGAAATGGGATGCGATATCGCGTTTTAAGAAGCACTAGAACTCTATTGCTACGATACGTAGACATCTGCAAACGCTATTTCCTTGCAAGGAAGTGTCGCATTTACATTCATTTGAAGTAAATACGAGGTTTGCGTGACACTTCTCAAAGAATGTTATATCTTATCATGAAACAGAGAAATGAGATGCGATATCGCCTTTTAAGAAGCATTAGAACTCTATTGCTACGATACGTAGACATCTGCAAACGCTATTTCCTTGAAAGGAAGTGTCGCCTTTACATTCATTTGAAGTAAATACGAGGTTTACATGACACTTCGCAATGAATGTTATATCTTATCATGAAACATAGAAATGAGATGCTATATCGCGTTTTAAGAAGCATTAGAACTCTATTGCTACGATACGTAGACATCTGCAAACGCTATTTCCTTGCAAGGAAGTGTCGCATTTACATTCATTTGAAGTAAATACGAGGTTTGCGTGACACTTCTCAAAGAATGTTATATCTTATCATGAAACAGAGAAATGAGATGCGATATCGCCTTTTAAGAAGCATTAGAACTCTATTGCTACGATACGTAGACATCTGCAAACGCTATTTCCTTGAAAGGAAGTGTCGCCTTTACATTCATTTGAAGTAAATACGAGGTTTACATGACACTTCGCAATGAATGTTATATCTTATCATGAAACATAGAAATGAGATGCTATATCGCGTTTTAAGAAGCATTAGAAATCTATTGCTACGAAACGTTCACATCTGCAAACGCTATTTCCTTGAAAGGAAGTGTCGCATTTACATTCATTCGAAGTAAATACGAGGTCTACATGACACTTCGCAATGAATGTTATATCTTATCACGAAACATAGAAATGAGATGCGATATCGCGTTTTAAGAAACATTAGAACTCTACTGCAACGATACGTAGACATCTGCAAACGCTACTTCCTTGCAAGGAAGTGTTGCATTTACATTCATTTGAAGTGAATACGAGGTATACATGACAGTTCGCAACGAATGTTATATCTTATCATGAAACATAGAAATGAGATGCGATATCGCGCATTAAGAAGCATTAGAACTCTATTGCTACGATACGTAGACATCTGCAAACACTACTTCCATGCAAGAAGGTGTTGCATTTACATTCATTTGAAGTGAATACGATGTATACATGACACTTCGCAATGAATATTATATCTTATCATGAGACTCAGAAGTGAGATGCGATATCGCGTTTTAAAAAGCATTAGAACTCTATTGCTACGATGCGTAGACATCTGCAAACGCTATATCCCTGAAAGGAAGTGTCGCATTTACATGCATTTGAAGTAAATACGAGGTTTACATGACACTTCGCAATGAATGTTATATCTTATCATGAAACTCAGAAATGAGATGCGATATCGCTGTTTCAAAAGCATTAGAATTCTACTGCCACGATACGTAGACATCTGCAAACGCTATTTCCTTGAAAGGAAGTGTCGCATTTACATTCATTTCAAGTAAATACGAGGTTTACATGACACTTCGCAATGAATGTTATATCTTATCATGAAACATAGAAATGAGATGCGATATCGCGTTTTAAGAAGCATTAGAAATCTATTGCTACGATACGTAGACATCTGCAAACGCTATTTCCTTGCAAGGAAGTGTCGCATTTACGTTCTTTTGAAGTGAATACGAGGTTTACATGACACTTTGCAATGAATATTAAATCTTATCATGAAACATAGAAATGAGATGCGATATCTCTTTTTAAGAAGCATTTGAACTCTATTGCTTCGATACGTAGATATCTGCAAACGCTATTTCCTTAAGAGGAAGTGTCGCACTTACATTCATTAGAAGCAAATACGAGGTATACATGACACTTCGCAATGAATAACATATCTTATCATAAAACTCAGAAATGAGATGCGATATCGCGTTTTAAGAAGCATTAGAATTCTATTGCTACGATACGTAGATATCTGCAAACGCTATTTCCTTAAGAGGAAGTGTCGCACTTACATTCATTCGAAGTAAATACGAGGTTTACATGAGACTTCGCAATGAATATTATATCTTCTCATGAAACTCAGAAAAGAGATGCGATATTGCGTTTTAAGAAGCACTAGAATTCTATTGCTACTATGCGTAGACATCTGGAAACGCTATTTCCTAGCAAGGAAGTGTCGCATTTACATTCATTTGAAGTGAATACGAGGTATACATGAAACGTCGCAATGAATATTATATCTTATCATGATACTCAGAAATGAGATGCGATATCGCGTTTTAAGAAGCATTAGAACCCTATTTCTACGATACGTAGACATCTGCAAATGCTATTTTCTTGAAAGGAAGTGTCGCATTTACATTCATTTGTAGTAAATACGAGGTTAACATGACACTTCGCAATGAATGTTATATCTTATCATGAAGCATAGAAATGAGATGCGATATCGCGTTTTAAGAAGCACTAGAACTCTATTGCTACGATACGGAGACATCTGCAAACGCTACTTCCTTGCAAGAAGGTGTTGCATTTACATTCATTCGAAGTGAATACGAGGAATACATGACACTTCTCAATGAATGTTATATCTTATCATGAAACATAGAAATGAGATGCGATATCGCGTTTTAAGAAGCATTAGAACTCTATTTCTACGATACGTAGACATCTGCAAACGCTATTTCCTTGAAAGGAAGTGTCGCATTTACATTCATTTGAAGTAAATACGAGGTTTACATGACACTTCGCACTGAATGTTGTATCTTATCATGAAACATAGAAATGAGATGCGATATCGCGTTTTAAGAAGCATTAGAATACTATTGCTACGATACTTAGACATCTGCAAACGCTACTTCCTTGCAAGGAAGTGCTGCATTTACATTTATTTGAAGTTAATACGAGGTATACAAGAAACTTCGCAATGAATATTATATCTTATCATGAAACTCAGAAATGAGATGAGATATCGCGTTTTAAGAAGCATTAGAACCCTATTTCTACGATACGTAGACATCTGCAAACGCTATTTCCTTGAAAGGAAGTGTCGCATTTACATTCATTTGAAGTAAATACGAGGTCTACATGACACTTCGCAATGAATGTTATATCTTATCATGAAACATAGAAATGAGATGCGATATCGCGTTTTAAGAAGCATTAGAACACTATTGCTACGATACGTAGACATCTGCAAACGCTACTTCCTTGCAAGGAAGTGTTGCATTTACATTCATTTGAAGTGAATACGAGGTATACATGAAACTTCGCAATGAATATTATATCTTATCATAAAACTCAGAAATGAGATGCGATATCGCGTTTTAAGAAGCATTAGAGCCCTATTTCTACGATACGTAGACATCTGCAAACCCTATTTCCTTGAAAGGAAGTGTCGCATTTACATTCATTTGAAGTAAATACCAGGTTTACATGACACTTCGCAATGAATGTTATATCTTATCATGAAGCATAGAAATGAGATGCTATATCGCGTTTTAAGAAGCATTAGAACTCTATTGCTGCGATACGTAGACATCTGCAAGCGCTACATCCTTGCAAGGAAGTGTTGCATTTACATTCATTTGAAGTGAATACGAGGTACACATGACACTTCGCAATGAATATTATATCTTATCATGAAACTCAGAAATGAGATGCGATATCGCGTATTAAGAAGCATTTGAGCTCTATTGCTTCGATACGTGGACATCTGCAAACGCTATTTCCTTGCAAGGAAGTGTCGCATTTACATTCATTTGAAGTAAATACGAGGTTTACATGACACTTCGCAAAGAATGTTATATCTTATCATGAAACATAGAAATTAGATGCGATATCGCGTTTTAAGAAGCATTAGAACTCTATTGCTACGATACGTAGACATCTGCAAACGCTATTTCCTTGAAAGGAAGTGTCGCATTTACATTCATTTGAAGTAAATACGAGGTTTACATGACACTTCGCACTGAATGTTGTATCTTATCATGAAACATAGAAATGAGATGCTATATCGCGTTTTAAGAAGCATTAGAACACTATTGCTACGATACGTAGACATCTGCAAACGCTACTTCCTTGCAAGGAAGTGTTGCATTTACATTCATTTGAAGTGAATACGTGGTATACATGAAACTTCGCAATGAATATTATATCTTATCATGAAACTCAGAAATGAGATGCGATATCGCGTTTTAAGAAGCATTAGAACCCCATTTCTACGATACGTAGACATCTGCAAACCCTATTTCCTTGAAAGGAAGTGTCGCATTTACATTCATTTGAAGTAAATACCAGGTTTACGTGACACTTCGCAATGAATGTTATATCTTATCATGAAGCATAGAAATGAGATGCTATATCGCGTTTTTAGAAGCATTAGAACTCTATTGCTGCGATACGTAGACATCTGCAAGCGCTACATCCTTGCAAGGAAGTGTTGCATTTACATTCATTTGAAGTGAATACGAGGTACACATGACAGTTCGCAATGAATATTTTATCTTATCATGAAACTCAGAAATGAGATGCGATATCGCGTATTAAGAAGCATTTGAACTCTATTGCTTCGATACGTGGACATCTGCAAACGCTATTTCCTTGCAAGGAAGTGTCGCATTTACATTCATTTGAAGTAAAAACGAGGTTTACATGACACTTCGCAAAGAATGTTATATCTTATCATGAAACATAGAAATGAGATGCGATATCGCTGTTTAAAAAGCATTAGAACTCTACTGCCACGATACGTAGACATCTGCAAACGCTATTTCCTTGAAAGGAAGTGTCGCATTTGCATTCATTTGAAGTAAATACGAGGTTTACATGACACTTCGCAATGAATGTTGTATCTTATCATGAAACATAGAAATGAGATGCGATATCGCGTTTTGAGAAGCATTAGAACTCTATTGCTACTATACGTAGACATCTGCAAGCGCTATTTCCTTGAAAGGAAGTGTCCCATTTACATTCATTTGAAGTAAATACGAAGTTTACATGAAACTTCGCAATGAATATCATATCTTATCATGAAACTCAGTAATGAGATGCGATATCGCGTTTTAAGAAGCAATAGAACCCCATTTCTACGATACGTGGACAGCTGCAAACGCTATTTCCTTGCAAGGAAGTGTCGCATTTACATTCATTTGAAGTAAATACGAGGTTTACATGACACTTCGCAATGTATGTTATATCTTACCATGAAACATAGAAATGAGATGCGATATCGCGTTTTAAGAAGCATTAGAACTCTATTGCTACGATACGTAGACATCTGCAAACGCTATTTCCTTGAAAGGAAGTGTCGCATTTACATTCATTTGAAGTAAATACGAGGTTTACATGACACTTCGCAATGAATGTTATATCATATCATGAAACTCAGAACTGAGATGCGATATCGCGTTTTAAGAAGCACTAGAAATCTATTGCTACGAAACGTTCACATCTGCAAACGCTATTTCCTTGAAAGGAAGTGTCGCATTTACATTCATTCGAAGTAAATACGAGGTCTACATGACACTTCGCAATGAATGTTATATCTTATCACGAAACATAGAAATGAGATGTGATATCGCGTTTTAAGAAACATTAGAAGTCTACTGCAACCATACGTAGACATCTGCAAGCGCTACTTCCTTGCAAGGAAGTGTTGCATTTACATTCATTTGAAGTGAATACGAGGTATACATGACAGTTCGCAATGAATGTTATATCTTATCATGAAACATAGAAATGAGATGCGATATCGCGTTTTAAGAAGCATTAGAAATCTATTGCTACGATACGTAGACATCTGCAAACGCTATTTCCTTGCAAGGAAGTGTCGCATTTACGTTCTTTTGAAGTGAATACGAGGTTTACATGACACTTTGCAATGAATATTAAATCTTATCATGAAACATAGAAATGAGATGCGATATCTCTTTTTAAGAAGCATTTGAACTCTATTGCTTCGATACGTAGATATCTGCAAACGCTATTTCCTTAAGAGGAAGTGTCGCACTTACATTCATTAGAAGTAAATACGAGGTATACATGACACTTCGCAATGAATAACATATCTTATCATAAAACTCAGAAATGAGATGCGATATCGCGTTTTAAGAAGCATTAGAATTCTATTGCTACGATACGTAGATATCTGCAAACGCTATTTCCTTAAGAGGAAGTGTCGCACTTACATTCATTCGAAGTAAATACGAGGTTTACATGAGACTTCGCAATGAATATTATATCTTCTCATGAAACTCAGAAAAGAGATGCGATATTGCGTTTTAAGAAGCATTAGAATTCTATTGCTACTATGCGTAGACATCTGGAAACGCTATTTCTTAGCAAGGAAGTGTCGCATTTACATTCATTTGAAGTGAATACGAGGTATACATGAAACGTCGCAATGAATATTATATCTTATCATGATACTCAGAAATGAGATGCGATATCGCGTTTTAAGAAGCATTAGAACCCTATTTCTACGATACGTAGACATCTGCAAACGCTATTTCCTTGAAAGGAAGTGTCGCATTTACATTCATTTGAAGTAAATACGAGGTTTACATGACACTTCGCACTGAATGTTGTATCTTATCATGAAACATAGAAATGAGATGCGATATCGCGTTTTAAGAAGCATTAGAATACTATTGCTACGATACGTAGACATCTGCAAACGCTACTTCCTTGCAAGGAAGTGCTGCATTTACATTCATTTGAAGTGAATACGAGGTATACAAAAAACTTCGCAATGAATATTATATCTTATCATGAAACTCAGAAATGAGATGCGATATCGCGTTTTAAGAAGCATTAGAACCCTATTTCTACGATACGTAGACATCTGCAAACGCTACTTCCTTGCAAGGAATTGTTGCATTTACATTCATTTGAAGTGAATACGAGGTATACATGAAACGTCGCAATGAATATTATATCGTATCATGAAACTCAGAAATGAGATGCGATATCGCGTTTTAAGAAGCATTAGAACCCTATTTCTACGATACGTAGACATCTGCAAACGCTATTTCCTTGAAAGGAAGTGTCGCATTTACATTTATTTGAAGTAAATACGCGGTTTACATGACACTTCGCAATGAATGTTATATCTTATCATGAAACATAGAAATTAGATGCGATATCGCGTTTTAAGAAGCATTACAACTCTAGTGCTACGATACGTAGACATCTGCAAACACTACTTCCTTGCAAGGAAGTGTTGCATTTACATTCATTTGAAGTGAATACGAGGTATACATGAAACGTCGCAATGAATATTATATCTTATCATGAAACTCAGAAATGAGATGCGATATCGCGTTTTAAGAAGCATTAGAACCCTATTTCTACGAAACGTAGACATCTGCAAATGCTATTTCCTTGAAAGGAAGTGTCGCATTTACATTCATTTGTAGTAAATACGATGTTAACATGACACTTCGCAATGAATGTTTTATCTTATCATGAAACATAGAAATGAGATGCGATATCGCGTTTTAAGAAGCATTACAACTCTAGTGCTACGATACGTAGACATCAGCAAACGCTACTTCCCTGCAAGGAAGTGTTGCATTTACATTAATTTGAAGTGTATCCGAGGTATACATGAAACGTCGCAATGAATATTATATCTTATCATGAAACTCAGAAATGAGATGCGATATCGCGTTTTAAGAAACATTAGAACCCTATTTCTACGATATGTAGACATCTGCAAACGCTGTTTCCTTGAAAGGAAGTGTCGCATTTATATTCATTTGAAGTGAATACGAGGTATACATGAAACGTCGCAATGAATATTATATCTTATCATGAAACTCAGAAATGAGATGCGATATCGCGTTTTAAGAAGCATTAGAAACCTATTTCTACGGTACGTAGACATCTGCAAATGCTATTTCCCTGAAAGGAAGTGTCGCATTTACATTCATTTGTAGTAAATACGAGGTTAACATGACACTTCGTAATGAATAACATATCTTATCATGATACTCAGAAATGAGATGCGATATCGCGTTTTAAGAAGCATTAGAACTCCATTGCTACGATACGTAGACATCTGCAAACGCTATTTCCTTGAAAGGAAGTGTCGCACTAACATTCATTTGAAGTAAATACGAGGTTTACATGACACTTCGCAATGAATGTTATATCTTATCATGAAGCTTAGAAATGAGATGCGATATCGCGTTTTAAAAAGCATTAGAACTCTATTTCCATGATTCGCAGACGCTATTTCCTTGAAGGGAAGTGTCGCATTTACATTCATTTGAAGTCAATACGAGGTATACATGACACTTCGCAATAAATGTTATATCTTATCATGAAAAATAGAAGTGAGATGCTATATCGCGTTTTAAGAAGCATTACAACTCTAGTGCTACGATACGTGGACATCTGCAAACGCTACTTCCTTGCAAGGAAGTGTTGCATTTACATTAATTTGAAGTGAATACAAGGTATACATGAAACGTCGCAATGAATATTATATCTTATCATGAAACTCAGAAATGAGATGCGATATCGCGTTTTAAGAAGCACTAGAACCCTATTTCTACGATACGTAGACATCTGCAAACGCTATTTCCTTAAGAGGAAGTGTCGCTCTTACATTCATTCGAAGTAAATACGAGGTTTACATGAGACTTCGCAAAGAATATTATATCTTATCATGAAACTCAGAAATGGGATGCGATATTGCGTTTTAAGAAGCATTAGAATTCTATTGCTACGATGCGTAGACATCTGGAAACGCTATTTCCTAGCAAGGAAGTGTCGCATTTACATTCATTTGAAGTGAATACGAGGTATACATGACACTTCGCAATGAATATTACATCTTATCATGAAACTCAGAAATGAGATGCGATATCGCGTTTTAAGAAGCATTAGAACTCTATTGCTACGATACGTAGACATCTGCAAACGCTATCTCCTTGAAAGGAAGTGTCGCATTTACATTCATTTGAAGTAAATACAAGGTTTACATGACACTTCGCAATGAATATTATATCTTTTCATGAAACTCAGAAATGGGATGCGATATCGCGTTTTAAGAAGCATTAGAACCCTATTTCTACGATACGTGGACATCTGCAAACGCTATTTGCTTGAAAGGAAGTGTCGCATTTACATTCATTTGAAGTAAATACGAGGTTTACATGACACATCGCAATGAATGTTATATCTTATCATGAAGCATAGAAATGAGATGCTATATCGCGTTTTAAGAAGCATTAGAAATCTATTGCTGCGATACGTAGACATCTGCAAGCGCTACATCCTTGCATGGAAGTGTCGCATTTACATTCATTCGAAGTAAATACGAGGTCTACATGACACTTCGCAATGAATGTTATATCTTATCATGAAACATAGAAGTGAGATGCGATATCGCGATTTTAGAAGCATTAGAACTCTATTGCTACGATGCGTAGACATCTGGAAACGCTATTTCCTTGAAAGGAAGTGTCGCATTTACATTCATTTGAAGTAAATACGAGGTTTACATGACACTTCGCAATGAATGTTATATCTTATCATGAAACATAGAAATGAGATGAGATATCGTGTTTTGAGAAGCATTAGAACACTATTGCTACGATACGTAGACATCTGCAAACGCTACTTCCTTGCAAGGAAGTGTTGCATTTACATTCATTTGAAGTGAATACGAGGTATACATGAAACTTCGCAATGAATATTATATCTTATCATGAAACTCAGAAATGAGATGCGATATCGCGTTTTAAGAAGCATTAGAACCCCATTTCTACGATACGTAGACATCTGCAAACCCTATTTCCTTGAAAGGAAGTGTCGCATTTACATTCATTTGAAGTAAATACCAGGTTTACATGACACTTCGCAATGAATGTTATATCTTATCATGAAGCATAGAAATGAGATGCTATATCGCGTTTTAAGAAGCATTAGAACTCTATTGCTGCGATACGTAGACATCTGCAAGCGCTACATCCTTGCAAGGAAGTGTTGCATTTACATTCATTTGAAGTGAATGCGAGGTACACATGACACTTCGCAATGAATATTATATCTTATCATGAAACTCAGAAATGAGATGCGATATCGCGTATTAAGAAGCATTTGAACTCTATTGCTTCGATACGTGGACATCTGCAAACGCTATTTCCTTGCAAGGAAGTGTCACATTTACATTCATTTGAAGTAAATACGAGGTTTACATGACACTTCGCAATGAATGTTATATCTTATCATGAAGCATAGAAATGAGATGCTATATCGCGTTTTAAGAAGCATTAGAACACTATTGCTACGATACGTAGACATCTGCAAACGCTACTTCCTTGCAAGGAAGTGTTGCATTTACATTCATTTGAAGTGAATACGAGGTATACATGAAACTTCGCAATGAATATTATATCTTATCATGAAACTCAGAAATGAGATGCGATATCGCGTTTTAAGAAGCATTAGAACCCCATTTCTACGATACGTAGACATCTGCAAACCCTATTTCCTTGAAAGGAAGTGTCGCATTTACATTCATTTGAAGTAAATACCAGGTTTACATGACACTTCGCAATGAATGTTATATCTTATCATGAAGCATAGAAATGAGATGCTATATCGCGTTTTAAGAAGCATTAGAACTCTATTGCTGCGATACGTAGACATCTGCAAGCGCTACATCCTTGCAAGGAAGTGTTGCATTTACATTCATTTGAAGTGAATACGAGGTACACATGACACTTCGCAATGAATATTATATCTTATCATGAAACTCAGAAATGAGATGCGATATCGCGTATTAAGAAGCATTTGAACTCTATTGCTTCGATACGTGGACATCTGCAAACGCTATTTCCTTGCAAGGAAGTGTCGCATTTACATTCATTTGAAGTAAATACGAGGTTTACATGACACTTCGCAAAGAATGTTATATCTTATCATGAAACATAGAAATGAGATGCGATATCGCTGTTTAAAAAGCATTAGAACACTACTGCCACGATACGTTGACATCTGCAAACGCTATTTCCTTGAAAGGATGTGTCGCATTTGCATTCATTCGAAGTAAATACGAGGTTTACATGACACTTCGCAATGAATGTTGTATCTTATCATGAAACATAGAAATGAGATGCGATATCGCGTTTTGAGGAACATTAGAACTCTATTGCTACGATACGTAGACATCTGCAAGCGCTATTTCCTTGAAAGGAAGTGTCCCATTTACATTCATTTGAAGTAAATACGAAGTTTACATGAAACTTCGCAATGAATATTATATCTTATCATGAAACTCAGTAATGAGATGCGATATCGCGTTTTAAGAAGCAATAGAACCCCATTTCTACGATACGTGGACAGCTGCAAACGCTATTTCCTTGCAAGGAAGTGTCGCATTTACACTCATTTGAAGTAAATACGAGGTTTACATGACACTTCGCAAAGAATGTTATATCTTATCATGAAACATAGAAATGAGATGCGATATCGCCTTTTAAGAAGCATTAGAACTCTATTGCTACGATACGTAGACATCTGCAAACGCTACTTCCTTGCAAGGAAGTGTTGCATTTACATTCATTTGAAGTGAATACGAGGTATACATGAAACTTCGCAATGAATATTATATCTTATCATAAAACTCAGAAATGAGATGCGATACCGCGTTTTAAGAAGCATTAGAACCCCATTTCTACGATACGTAGACATCTGCAAACCCTATTTCCTTGAAAGGAAGTGTCGCATTTACGTTCTTTTGAAGTGAATACGAGGTTTACATGACACATTGCAATGAATATTAAATCTTATCATGAAACATAGAAATGAGATGCGATATCGCGTTTTAAGAAGCATTAGAATTCTATTGCTACGATACGTAGATATCTGCAAACGCTATTTCCTTAAGAGGAAGTGTCGCACTTACATTCATTCGAAGTAAATACGAGGTTTACATGAGACTTCGCAAAGAATATTATATCTTCTAATGAAACTCAGAAAAGAGATGCGATATTGCGTTTTAAGAAGCATTAGAATTCTATTGCTACTATGCGTAGACATCTGGAAACGCTATTTCCTAGCAAGGAAGTGTCGCATTTACATTCATTTGAAGTGAATACGAGGTATACATGAAACGTCGCAATGAATATTAAATCTTATCATGAAACATAGAAATGAGATGCGATATCGCGTTTTAAGAAGCATTAGAACCCTATTTCTACGATACGTAGACATCTGCAAATGCTATTTTCTTGAAAGGAAGTGTCGCATTTACATTCATTTGTAGTAAATACGAGGTTAACATGACACTTCGCAATGAATGTTATATCTTATCATGAAGCATAGAAATGAGATGCGATATCGCGTTTTAAGAAGCATTAGAACTCTATTGCTACGATACGGAGACATCTGCAAGCGCTACTTCCTTGCAAGAAGGTGTTGCATTTACATTCATTCGAAGTGAATACGAGGAATACATGACACTTCTCAATGAATGTTATATCTTATCATGAAACATAGAAATGAGATGCGATATCGCGTTTTAAGAAGCATTAGAACTCTATTTCTACGATACGTAGACATCTGCAAACGCTATTTCCTTGAAAGGAAGTGTCGCATTTACATTCATTTGAAGTAAATACGCGGTTTACATGACACTTCGCACTGAATGTTGTATCTTATCATGAAACATAGAAATGAGATGCGATATCGCGTTTTAAGAAGCATTAGAATACTATTGCTACGATACTTAGACATCTGCAAACGCTACTTCCTTGCAAGGAAGTGCTGCATTTACATTTATTTGAAGTGAATACGAGGTATACAAGAAACTTCGCAATGAATATTATATCTTATCATGAAACTCAGAAATGAGATGAGATATCGCGTTTTAAGAAGCGTTAGAACCCTATTTCTACGATACGTAGACAACTGCAAACGCTATTTCCTTGAAAGGAAGTGTCGCATTTACATTCATTTGAAGTAAATACGAGGTCTACATGACACTTCGCAATGAATGTTATATCTTATCATGAAACATAGAAATGAGATGCGATATCGCGTTTTAAGAAGCATTAGAACACTATTGCTACGATACGTAGACATCTGCAAACGCTACTTCCTTGCAAGGAAGTGTTGCATTTACATTCATTTGAAGTGAATACGAGGTATACATGAAACTTCGCAATGAATATTATATCTTATCATAAAACTCAGAAATGAGATGCGATATCGCGTTTTAAGAAGCATTAGAACCCCATTTCTACGATACGTAGACATCTGCAAACCCTATTTCCTTGAAAGGAAGTGTCGCATTTACATTCATTTGAAGTAAATACCAGGTTTACATGACACTTCGCAATGAATGTTATATCTTATCATGAAGCATAGAAATGAGATGCTATATCGCGTTTTAAGAAGCATTAGAACTCTATTGCTGCGATACGTAGACATCTGCAAGCGCTATTTCCTTGCAAGGAAGTGTCGCATTTACATTCATTTGAAGTAAATACGAGGTTTACATGACACTTCGCAAAGAATGTTATATCTTATCATGAAACATAGAAATGAGATGCGATATCGCTGTTTAAGAAGCATTAGAACTCTACTGCCACGATACGTAGACATCTGCAAACGCTATTTCCTTGAAAGGAAGTGTCGCATTTGCATTCATTTGAAGTAAATACGAGGTTTACATGACACTTCGCAATGAATGTTGTATCTTATCATGAAACATAGAAATGAGATGCGATATCGCGTTTTGAGAAGCATTAGAACTCTATTGCTACGATACGTAGACATCTGCAAGCGCTATTTCCTTGAAAGGAAGTGTCCCATTTACATTCATTTGAAGTAAATACGAAGTTTACATGAAACTTCGCAATGAATATCATATCTTATCATGAAACTCAGTAATGAGATGCGATATCGCGTTTTAAGAAGCAATAGAACCCCATTTCTACGATACGTGGACAGCTGCAAACGCTATTTCCTTGCAAGGAAGTGTCGCATTTACATTCATTTGAAGTAAATACGAGGTTTACATGACACTTCGCAAAGAATGTTATATCTTATCATGAAACATAGAAATGAGATGCGATATCGCCTTTTAAGAAGCATTAGAACTCTATTGCTACGATACGTAGACATCTGCAAACGCTATTTCCTTGAAAGGAAGTGTCGCCCTTACATTCATTTGAAGTAAATACGAGGTTTACATGACACTTCGCAATGTGTGTTATATCTTACCATGAAACATAGAAATGAGATGCGATATCGCGTTTTAAGAAGCATTAGAACTCTATTGCTACGATACGTAGACATCTGCAAAACGCTATTTCCTTGAAAGGAAGTGTCGCATTTACATTCATTTGAAGTAAATACGAGGTTTACATGACACTTCGCAATGAATGTTATATCATATCATGAAACTCAGAACTGAAATGCGATATCGCGTATTAAGAAGCATTAGAACCCTATTTCTACGATACGTAGACATCTGCAAACGCTATTTCGTTGCAAGGAAGTGTCGCATTTACATTCATTTGAAGTAAATACGAGGTTTGCGTGACACTTCTCAAAGAATGTTATATCTTATCATGAAACAGAGAAATGAGATGCGATATCGCCTTTTAAGAAGCATTAGAACTCTATTGCTACGATACGTAGACATCTGCAAACGCTATTTCCTTGAAAGGAAGTGTCGCCTTTACATTCATTTGAAGTAAATACGAGGTTTACATGACACTTCGCAATGAATGTTATATCTTATCATGAAACATAGAAATGAGATGCTATATCGCGTTTTAAGAAGCATTAGAAATCTATTGCTACGAAACGTTCACATCTGCAAACGCTATTTCCTTGAAAGGAAGTGTCGCATTTACATTCATTCGAAGTAAATACGAGGTCTACATGACACTTCGCAATGAATGTTATATCTTATCACGAAACATAGAAATGAGATGCGATATCGCGTTTTAAGAAACATTAGAACTCTACTGCAACGATACGTAGACATCTGCAAACGCTACTTCTTTGCAAGGAAGTGTTGCATTTACATTCATTTGAAGTGAATACGAGGTATACATGACAGTTCGCAATGAATGTTATATCTTATCATGAAACATAGAAATGAGATGCGATATCGCGCATTAAGAAGCATTAGAACTCTATTGCTACGATACGTAGACATCTGCAAACACTACTTCCATGCAAGAAGGTGTTGCATTTACATTCATTTGAAGTGAATACGATGTATACATGACACTTCGCAATGAATATTATATCTTATCATGAGACTCAGAAGTGAGATGCGATATCGCGTTTTAAAAAGCACTAGAACTCTATTGCTACGATGCGTAGACATCTGCAAACGCTATATCCCTGAAAGGAAGTGTCGCATTTACATGCATTTGAAGTAAATACGAGGTTTACATGACACTTGGCAATGAATGTTATATCTTATCATGAAACTCAGAAATGAGATGCGATATCGCTGTTTCAAAAGCATTAGAATTCTACTGCCACGATACGTAGACATCTGCAAACGCTATTTCCTTGAAAGGAAGTGTCGCATTTACATTCATTTCAAGTAAATACGAGGTTTACATGACACTTCGCAATGAATGTTATATCTTATCATGAAACATAGAAATGAGATGCGATATCGCGTTTTAAGAAGCATTAGAAATCTATTGCTACGATACGTAGACATCTGCAAACGCTATTTCCTTGCAAGGAAGTGTCGCATTTACGTTCTTTTGAAGTGAATACGAGGTTTACATGACACTTTGCAATGAATATTAAATCTTATCATGAAACATAGAAATGAGATGCGATATCGCGTTTTAAGAAGCATTAGAACTCTATTGCTGCGATACGTAGACATCTGCAAGCGCTACATCCTTGCAAGGAAGTGTTGCATTTACATTCATTTGAAGTGAATGCGAGGTACACATGACACTTCGCAATGAATATTATATCTTATCATGAAACTCAGAAATGAGATGCGATATCGCGTTTTAAGAAGCATTAGAACCCCATTTCTACGATACGTAGACATCTGCAAACCCTATTTCCTTGAAAGGAAGTGTCGCATTTACATTCATTTGAAGTAAATACCAGGTTTACATGACACTTCGCAATGAATGTTATATCTTATCATGAAGCATAGAAATGAGATGCTATATCGCGTTTTAAGAAGCATTAGAACTCTATTGCTGCGATACGTAGACATCTGCAAGCGCTACATCCTTGCAAGGAAGTGTTGCATTTACATTCATTTGAAGTGAATGCGAGGTACACATGACACTTCGCAATGAATATTATATCTTATCATGAAACTCAGAAATGAGATGCGATATCGCGTATTAAGAAGCATTTGAACTCTATTGCTTCGATACGTGGACATCTGCAAACGCTATTTCCTTGCAAGGAAGTGTCACATTTACATTCATTTGAAGTAAATACGAGGTTTACATGACACTTCGCAATGAATGTTATATCTTATCATGAAGCATAGAAATGAGATGCTATATCGCGTTTTAAGAAGCATTAGAACACTATTGCTACGATACGTAGACATCTGCAAACGCTACTTCCTTGCAAGGAAGTGTTGCATTTACATTCATTTGAAGTGAATACGAGGTATACATGAAACTTCGCAATGAATATTATATCTTATCATGAAACTCAGAAATGAGATGCGATATCGCGTTTTAAGAAGCATTAGAACCCCATTTCTACGATACGTAGACATCTGCAAACCCTATTTCCTTGAAAGGAAGTGTCGCATTTACATTCATTTGAAGTAAATACCAGGTTTACATGACACTTCGCAATGAATGTTATATCTTATCATGAAGCATAGAAATGAGATGCTATATCGCGTTTTAAGAAGCATTAGAACTCTATTGCTGCGATACGTAGACATCTGCAAGCGCTACATCCTTGCAAGGAAGTGTTGCATTTACATTCATTTGAAGTGAATACGAGGTACACATGACACTTCGCAATGAATATTATATCTTATCATGAAACTCAGAAATGAGATGCGATATCGCGTATTAAGAAGCATTTGAACTCTATTGCTTCGATACGTGGACATCTGCAAACGCTATTTCCTTGCAAGGAAGTGTCGCATTTACATTCATTTGAAGTAAATACGAGGTTTACATGACACTTCGCAAAGAATGTTATATCTTATCATGAAACATAGAAATGAGATGCGATATCGCTGTTTAAAAAGCATTAGAACACTACTGCCACG
The DNA here is from genome assembly GCF_050948175.1 of Xylocopa sonorina. NCBI lineage: Eukaryota > Metazoa > Arthropoda > Insecta > Hymenoptera > Apidae > Xylocopa > Xylocopa sonorina. Next base: position 133,943 of record NW_027490550.1, read on the forward strand.
ATACGTTGACATCTGCAAACGCTATTTCCTTGAAAGGATGTGTCGCATTTGCATTCATTCGAAGTAAATACGAGGTTTACATGACACTTCGCAATGAATGTTGTATCTTATCATGAAACATAGAAATGAGATGCGATATCGCGTTTTGAGGAACATTAGAACTCTATTGCTACGATACGTAGACATCTGCAAGCGCTATTTCCTTGAAAGGAAGTGTCCCATTTACATTCATTTGAAGTAAATACGAAGTTTACATGAAACTTCGCAATGAATATTATATCTTATCATGAAACTCAGTAATGAGATGCGATATCGCGTTTTAAGAAGCAATAGAACCCCATTTCTACGATACGTGGACAGCTGCAAACGCTATTTCCTTGCAAGGAAGTGTCGCATTTACACTCATTTGAAGTAAATACGAGGTTTACATGACACTTCGCAAAGAATGTTATATCTTATCATGAAACATAGAAATGAGATGCGATATCGCCTTTTAAGAAGCATTAGAACTCTATTGCTACGATACGTAGACATCTGCAAACGCTACTTCCTTGCAAGGAAGTGTTGCATTTACATTCATTTGAAGTGAATACGAGGTATACATGAAACTTCGCAATGAATATTATATCTTATCATAAAACTCAGAAATGAGATGCGATACCGCGTTTTAAGAAGCATTAGAACCCCATTTCTACGATACGTAGACATCTGCAAACCCTATTTCCTTGAAAGGAAGTGTCGCATTTACGTTCTTTTGAAGTGAATACGAGGTTTACATGACACATTGCAATGAATATTAAATCTTATCATGAAACATAGAAATGAGATGCGATATCGCGTTTTAAGAAGCATTAGAATTCTATTGCTACGATACGTAGATATCTGCAAACGCTATTTCCTTAAGAGGAAGTGTCGCACTTACATTCATTCGAAGTAAATACGAGGTTTACATGAGACTTCGCAAAGAATATTATATCTTCTAATGAAACTCAGAAAAGAGATGCGATATTGCGTTTTAAGAAGCATTAGAATTCTATTGCTACTATGCGTAGACATCTGGAAACGCTATTTCCTAGCAAGGAAGTGTCGCATTTACATTCATTTGAAGTGAATACGAGGTATACATGAAACGTCGCAATGAATATTAAATCTTATCATGAAACATAGAAATGAGATGCGATATCGCGTTTTAAGAAGCATTAGAACCCTATTTCTACGATACGTAGACATCTGCAAATGCTATTTTCTTGAAAGGAAGTGTCGCATTTACATTCATTTGTAGTAAATACGAGGTTAACATGACACTTCGCAATGAATGTTATATCTTATCATGAAGCATAGAAATGAGATGCGATATCGCGTTTTAAGAAGCATTAGAACTCTATTGCTACGATACGGAGACATCTGCAAGCGCTACTTCCTTGCAAGAAGGTGTTGCATTTACATTCATTCGAAGTGAATACGAGGAATACATGACACTTCTCAATGAATGTTATATCTTATCATGAAACATAGAAATGAGATGCGATATCGCGTTTTAAGAAGCATTAGAACTCTATTTCTACGATACGTAGACATCTGCAAACGCTATTTCCTTGAAAGGAAGTGTCGCATTTACATTCATTTGAAGTAAATACGCGGTTTACATGACACTTCGCACTGAATGTTGTATCTTATCATGAAACATAGAAATGAGATGCGATATCGCGTTTTAAGAAGCATTAGAATACTATTGCTACGATACTTAGACATCTGCAAACGCTACTTCCTTGCAAGGAAGTGCTGCATTTACATTTATTTGAAGTGAATACGAGGTATACAAGAAACTTCGCAATGAATATTATATCTTATCATGAAACTCAGAAATGAGATGAGATATCGCGTTTTAAGAAGCGTTAGAACCCTATTTCTACGATACGTAGACAACTGCAAACGCTATTTCCTTGAAAGGAAGTGTCGCATTTACATTCATTTGAAGTAAATACGAGGTCTACATGACACTTCGCAATGAATGTTATATCTTATCATGAAACATAGAAATGAGATGCGATATCGCGTTTTAAGAAGCATTAGAACACTATTGCTACGATACGTAGACATCTGCAAACGCTACTTCCTTGCAAGGAAGTGTTGCATTTACATTCATTGAAGTGAATACGAGGTATACATGAAACTTCGCAATGAATATTATATCTTATCATAAAACTCAGAAATGAGATGCGATATCGCGTTTTAAGAAGCATTAGAACCCCATTTCTACGATACGTAGACATCTGCAAACCCTATTTCCTTGAAAGGAAGTGTCGCATTTACATTCATTTGAAGTAAATACCAGGTTTACATGACACTTCGCAATGAATGTTATATCTTATCATGAAGCATAGAAATGAGATGCTATATCGCGTTTTAAGAAGCATTAGAACTCTATTGCTGCGATACGTAGACATCTGCAAGCGCTATTTCCTTGCAAGGAAGTGTCGCATTTACATTCATTTGAAGTAAATACGAGGTTTACATGACACTTCGCAAAGAATGTTATATCTTATCATGAAACATAGAAATGAGATGCGATATCGCTGTTTAAGAAGCATTAGAACTCTACTGCCACGATACGTAGACATCTGCAAACGCTATTTCCTTGAAAGGAAGTGTCGCATTTGCATTCATTTGAAGTAAATACGAGGTTTACATGACACTTCGCAATGAATGTTGTATCTTATCATGAAACATAGAAATGAGATGCGATATCGCGTTTTGAGAAGCATTAGAACTCTATTGCTACGATACGTAGACATCTGCAAGCGCTATTTCCTTGAAAGGAAGTGTCCCATTTACATTCATTTGAAGTAAATACGAAGTTTACATGAAACTTCGCAATTGAATATCATATCTTATCATGAAACTCAGTAATGAGATGCGATATCGCGTTTTAAGAAGCAATAGAACCCATTTCTACGATACGTGGACAGCTGCAAACGCTATTTCCTTGCAAGGAAGTGTCGCATTTACATTCATTTGAAGTAAATACGAGGTTTACATGACACTTCGCAAAGAATGTTATATCTTATCATGAAACATAGAAATGAGATGCGATATCGCCTTTTAAGAAGCATTAGAACTCTATTGCTACGATACGTAGACATCTGCAAACGCTATTCTCCTTGAAAGGAAGTGTCGCCCTTACATTCATTTGAAGTAAATACGAGGTTTACATGACACTTCGCAATGTGTGTTATATCTTACCATGAAACATAGAAATGAGATGCGATATCGCGTTTTAAGAAGCATTAGAACTCTATTGCTACGATACGTAGACATCTGCAAACGCTATTTCCTTGAAAGGAAGTGTCGCATTTACATTCATTTGAAGTAAATACGAGGTTTACATGACACTTCGCAATGAATGTTATATCATATCATGAAACTCAGAACTGAAATGCGATATCGCGTATTAAGAAGCATTAGACCCTATTCTACGATACGTAGACATCTGCAAACGCTATTTCGTTGCAAGGAAGTGTCGCATTTACATTCATTTGAAGTAAATACGAGGTTTGCGTGACACTTCTCAAAGAATGTTATATCTTATCATGAAACAGAGAAATGAGATGCGATATCGCCTTTTAAGAAGCATTAGAACTCTATTGCTACGATACGTAGACATCTGCAAACGCTATTTCCTTGAAAGGAAGTGTCGCCTTTACATTCATTTGAAGTAAATACGAGGTTTACATGACACTTCGCAATGAATGTTATATCTTATCATGAAACATAGAATGAGATGCTATATCGCGTTTTAAGAAGCATTAGAAATCTATTGCTACGAAACGTTCACATCTGCAAACGCTATTTCCTTGAAAGGAAGTGTCGCATTTACATTCATTCGAAGTAAATACGAGGTCTACATGACACTTCGCAATGAATGTTATATCTTATCACGAACATAGAAATGAGATGCGATATCGCGTTTTAAGAAACATTAGAACTCTACTGCAACGATACGTAGACATCTGCAAACGCTACTTCTTTGCAAGGAAGTGTTGCATTTACATTCATTTGAAGTGAATACGAGGTATACATGACAGTTCGCAATGAATGTTATATCTTATCATGAAACATAGAAATGAGATGCGATATCGCGCATTAAGAAGCATTAGAACTCTATTGCTACGATACGTAGACATCTGCAAACACTTAGCTTCCATGCAAGAAGGTGTTGCATTTACATCATTTGAAGTGAATACGATGTATACATGACACTTCGCAATGAATATTATATCTTATCATGAGACTCAGAAGTGAGATGCGATATCGCGTTTTAAAAAGCACTAGAACTCTATTGCTACGATGCGTAGACATCTGCAAACGCTATATCCCTGAAAGGAAGTGTCGCATTTACATGCATTTGAAGTAAATACGAGGTTTACATGACACTTGGCAATGAATGTTATATCTTATCATGAAACTCAGAAATGAGATGCGATATCGCTGTTTCAAAAGCATTAGAATTCTACTGCACGATACGTAGACATCTGCAAACGCTATTTCCTTGAAAGGAAGTGTCGCATTTACATTCATTTCAAGTAAATACGAGGTTTACATGACACTTCGCAATGAATGTTATATCTTATCATGAAACATAGAAATGAGATGCGATATCGCGTTTTAAGAAGGCATTAGAAATCTATTGCTACGATACGTAGACATCTGCAAACGCTATTTCCTTGCAAGGAAGTGTCGCATTTACGTTCTTTTGAAGTGAATACGAGGTTTACATGACACTTTGCAATGAATATTAAATCTTATCATGAAACATAGAAATGAGATGCGATATCGCGTTTTAAGAAGCATTAGAACTCTATTGCTGCGATACGTAGACATCTGCAAGCGCTACATCCTTGCAAGGAAGTGTTGCATTTACATTCATTTGAAGTGAATACGAGGTACACATGACACTTCGCAATGAATATTATATCTTATCATGAAACTCAGAAATGAGATGCGATATCGCGTATTAAGAAGCATTTGAACTCTATTGCTTCGATACGTGGACATCTGCAAACGCTATTTCCTTGCAAGGAAGTGTCGCATTTACATTCATTTGAAGTAAATACGAGGTTTACATGACACTTCGCAAAGAATGTTATATCTTATCATGAAACATAGAAATGAGATGCGATATCGCTGTTTAAAAAGCATTAGAACTCTACTGCCACGATACGTAGACATCTGCAAACGCTATTTCCTTGAAAGGAAGTGTCGCATTTGCATTCATTTGAAGTAAATACGAGGTTTACATGACACTTCGCAATGAATGTTGTATCTTATCATGAAACATAGAAATGAGATGCGATATCGCGTTTTGAGAAGCATTAGAACTCTATTGCTACGATACGTAGACATCTGCAAGCGCTATTTCCTTGAAAGGAAGTGTCCCATTTACATTCATTTGAAGTAAAATACGAAGTTTACATGAAACTTCGCAATGAATATCATATCTTATCATGAAACTCAGTAATGAGATGGCGATATCGCGTTTTAAGAAGCAATAGAACCCCATTTCTACGATACGTGGACAGCTGCAAACGCTATTTCCTTGCAAGGAAGTGTCGCATTTACATTCATTTGAAGTAAATACGAGGTTTACATGACACTTCGCAAAAGAATGTTATATCTTATCATGAAACATAGAAATGAGATGCGATATCGCCTTTTAAGAAGCATTAGATCTCTATTGCTACGATACGTAGACATCTGCAAACGCTATTTCCTTGAAAGGAAGTGTCGCCCTTACATTCATTTGAAGTAAATACGAGGTTTACATGACACTTCGCAATGTATGTTATATCTTACCATGAAACATAGAAATGAGATGCGATATCGCGTTTTAAGAAGCATTAGAACTCTATTGCTACGATACGTAGACATCTGCAAACACGCTATTTCCTTGAAAGGAAGTGTCGCATTTACATTCATTTGAAGTAAATACGAGGTTTACATGACACTTCGCAATGAATGTTATATCATATCATGAAACTCAGAACTGAGATGCGATATCGCGTTTTAAGAAGCATTAGAAATCTATTGCTACGAAACGTTCACATCTGCAAACGCTATTTCCTTGAAAGGAAGTGTCGCATTTACATTCATTCGAAGTAAATACGAGGTCTACATGACACTTCGCAATGAATGTTATATCTTATCACGAAACATAGAAATGAGATGCGATATCGCGTTTTAAGAAACATTAGAACTCTACTGCAACCATACGTAGACATCTTGCAAGCGCTACTTCCTTGCAAGGAAGTGTTGCATTTACATTCATTTGAAGTGAATACGAGGTATACATCGACAGTTCGCAATGAATGTTATATCTTATCATGAAACATAGAAATGAGATGCGATATCGCGTTTTAAGAAGCATTAGAAATCTATTGCTACACGATACGTAGACATCTGCAAACGCTATTTCCTTGCAAGGAAGTGTCGCATTTACGTTCTTTTGAAGTGAATACGAGGTTTACATGACACATTGCAATGAATATTAAATCTTATCATGAAACATAGAAATGAGATGCGATATCTCTTTTTAAGAAGCATTTGAAATCTATTGCTTCGATACATAGATATCTGCAAACGCTATTTCCTTAAGAGGAAGTGTCGCACTTACATTCATTAGAAGTAAATACGAGGTATACATGACACTTCGCAATGAATAACATATCTTATCATAAAACTCAGAAATGAGATGCGATATCGCGTTTAAGAAGCATTAGAATTCTATTGCTACGATACGTAGATATCTGCAAACGCTATTTCCTTAAGAGGAAGTGTCGCACTTACATTCATTCGAAGTAAATACGAGGTTTACATGAGACTTCGCAATGAATATTATATCTTCTCATGAAACTCAGAAAAGAGATGCGATATTGCGTTTTAAGAAGCATTAGAATTCTATTGCTACTATGCGTAGACATCTGGAAACGCTATTTCTTAGCAAGGAAGTGTCGCATTTACATTCATTTGAAGTGAATACGAGGTATACATGAAACGTCGCAATGAATATTATATCTTATCATGATACTCAGAAATGAGATGCGATATCGCGTTTTAAGAAGCATTAGAACCCTATTTCTACGATACGTAGACATCTGCAAACGCTATTTCCTTGAAAGGAAGTGTCGCATTTACATTTATTTGAAGTAAATACGAGGTTTACATGACACTTCGCAATGAATGTTATATCTTATCATGAAACATAGAAATTAGATGCGATATCGCGTTTTAAGAAGCATTACAACTCTAGTGCTACGATACGTAGACATCTGCAAACACTACTTCCTTGCAAGGAAGTGTTGCATTTACATTCATTTGAAGTGAATACGAGGTATACATGAAACGTCGCAATGAATATTATATCTTATCATGAAACTCAGAAATGAGATGCGATATCGCGTTTAAGAAGCATTAGAACCCTATTTCTACGAAACGTAGACATCTGCAAATGCTATTTCCTTGAAAGGAAGTGTCGCATTTACATTCATTTGTAGTAAATACGATGTTAACATGACACTCTCGCAATGAATGTTTTATCTTATCATGAAACATAGAAATGAGATGCGATATCGCGTTTTAAGAAGCATTACAACTCTAGTGCTCGATACGTAGACATCAGCAAACGCTACTTCCTGCATGGAAGTGTTGCATTTACATTAATTTGAAG